>NC_143145.1:49024932-49327327 GCF_059928025.1 Delphinapterus leucas
TGCTGTTCCATTGATCTATATTTCCGTTTTTGTGCCAGTACCATACTGTCTTGATTACTCTAGCTTTGTAGCATAGTCTGAAGTCAGCCAGCCTGATTCCTCCAGCTTTGTTTTCCTTTCTGAAAAATTGCTTTGGCTATTCGGGGTCTTTTGTGTTTCTATACATATTGTGATTTTTTTTGTTCTAATTTTGTGAAAAATGTCATTGGAAGTTTGATGGGGATTTCATTGAATCTGTAGATTGCTTGAGGTAGTAGAGTCATTTTCACAATGTTGATTCTTCCAATCCAAGAACATGGTATATCTCTCCATCTGCATGTATCATCTTTAATTTCTTTCAGCAGTGTCTTCTAGTTTTCTGCATACAGGTCTTTTGTATCCCTAGGTAGGCTTATTCCTAGGTATTTTATTCTTTTTGTTGCAATGGTAAATGGGAGTGTTTCCTTCATTTCTCTTTCAGATTTTTCATCATTAGGGTATAGGAATGCAAGAGATTTCTGTGTGTTAATTTTGTATCCTGCTAATTTACCAAATTCATTGATTAGCTCTAGTAGTTTTCTGGTAGCATCTTTAGGAATCTCTTTGTATAGTATCATGTCATCTGCAAACAGTGACAGTTTTACTTCTTTTCTGATTTGGTTTCCTTTTATTTCTTTTTCTTCTCTGATTGCTGTGGCTAAAATTCCAAAACTACGTTGAATAATAGTGGTGACAGTGGGCAGTTTTGTCTTGTGTCTGATCTTAATGGAAATGGTTTCAATTTTTCACCATTGAGAACGATGTTGCATATGGGTTTGTCATATATGGTCTTTATTATGTTGAGGTAATTTCCCTCTATGCCTACTTCCTGGAGGGTTTTTTTGTTTTTTATTTTTTACATCTTTATTGGAGTATAATTGCTTTACAATGGTTTGTTAGTTTCTGCTTTATGACAAAGTGAATCAGTTATACATATACATATGTTCCCATATCTCCTCCCTCTTGCGTTTCCCTCTCTCCCACCCTCCCTATCCCACCCATCCAGGTGGTCCCAAAGCACCAAGCTGATCTACATGTGCTATGTGGCTGCTTCCCACTAGCTATCTATTTTACATTTGGTAGTGTATATATATCCATGCCACTCTCTCACTTTGTCACAGCTTACCCTTCCCCCTCCCCATATCCTCAAGTCCATTCTCTAGTAGGTCTGTGACTTTATTCCTGTCTTACCCTTAGGTTCTTCATGACATTTTTTTTCTTAGATTCCATATATTTGTGTTAGCATACGGTATTTGTCTTTGTCTTTCTGACTTCACTCTCTCTATGACACTCTCTATGACAGACTCTAGGTCCATCCACCTCACTACAAATAACTCAATTTCGTTTCTTTTTATGGCTGAGTAATATTCCATTGTATATATGTGCCACATCTTCTTTATCCATTCATCCTATGATGGACACTTAGGTTGTTTCCATCTCCTGGCTACTGTAAATAGAGGTGCAATGAACATTTTGGCGCATGACTCTTTCTGAATTATGGTTTTCTCAGGGTATATGCCCAGTAGTGGGATTGCTGGGTCATATGGTAGTTCTATTTGTAGTTTTTTAAGGAATCTCCATACTGTTCTCCATAGTGGCTGTACCAATTCACATTCCCAACAGCAGTGCAAGAGTGTTCTCTTTTCTCCACACCCTCTCCAGCATTTATTGTTTCTAGATTTTTTGATGATGGCCATTCTGACTGGTGTGAGATGATATCTCATTGTAGTTTTGATTTCTCTAATGATTAATGATGTTGAGCACTCTTTCATGTGTTTGTTGGCACTCTGTATATCTTCTTTGGAGAAATGTCTATTTAGGTCTTCTGACCATTTTTGGATTGGGTTGTTTTGTTTTTTTGTTATTGAGCTGCATGAGCTGCTTGTCAATTTTGGAGGTTAATTCTTTGTCAGTTGCTTCATTTGCAAATATTTTCTCCCATTCTGAGGGTTGTATTTTCGTCTTGTTTATGGTTTCCTTTGCTGTGCCAAAGCTTTGAAGCTTCATTAGGTCCCATTTGTTTATTTTTGTTTTTATTTCCATTTCTCTAGGAGGTGGGTCAAAAAGGATCTTGCTGTGATTTATGTCATAGAGTGTCCTGCCTATGATTTCCTCTAAGAGTTTGATAGTGTCTGGCCTTACATTTAGGTCTTTAATCCATTTTGAGCTTATTTTTGTGTATGCTGTTAGGGAGTGATCTAATCTCATACTTTGACATGTACCTGTCCAGTTTTCCCAGCACAATTTATTGAAGAGGCTGTCCTTTCTCCACTGTACATTCCTGCCTCCTTTATCAAAGATAAGGTGACCATATGTGTGTGGGTTTATCTCTGGGCTTTCTATCCTGTTCCATTGATCTATCTTTCTGTTTTTGTGCCAGTACCATACTGTCTTGATTACTGTAGCTTTGTAGTAGAGTCTGAAGTCAGGGAGCCTGATTCCTCCAGCTCCGTGTTTCGTTCTCAAGATAGCTTTGGCTATTTGGGGTCTTTTGTGTTTCCATACAAATTGTGAAATTTTTAGTTCTAGTTCTGTGAAAAATGCCAGTGGTAGTTTGATAGGGATTGCATTGAATCTGTAGATTGCTTTAGATAACAGAGTCATTTTCATAATGTTGATTCTTCCAATCCAAGAACATGGTATATCTCTCCATCTATTTGTATCGTCTTTAATTTCTTTCATCAGTGTCTTATAATTTTCTGCATACAGGTCTTTTGTCTCCTTAGGTAGGTTTATTCCTAGAGATTTTATTCTTTTTGTTGCAGTGGTAAATGGGAGTGTTTTCTTGATTTCACTTTCAGATTTTTCATCATTAGTGCATAGGAATGCCAGAGATTTCTGTGCATTAATTTTTTATCCTGCTACTTTACCAAATTCATTGATTAGCTCTAGTAGTTTTCTGGTAGCATCTTTAGGATTCTCTATGTATAGTATCATGTCATCTGTAAACAGTGACAGCTTTACTTCTTCTTTTCCAATTTGGATTCCTGGAGGGTTTTTATCATAAATGGGTTTTGAATTTTGTCAAAAGCTTTTTCTGCATCTATCCAGATGAACATATGGTTTTTCTCCTTCAATTTGTTAATATGGTTTATCACATTGATTGATTTGCATATATTGAAGAATCCTTGCGTTCCTGGGATAAACCCTACTTGATCATGGTGTATGATCCTTTTAATGTGCTGTTGGATTCTGATTGCTAGTATTTTGTTGATGAGTTTTGCACCTATATTCATCAGTGATATTGGCCTGTAGTTTTCTTTTTTTGTGACATCTTTGTCTGATTTTGGTATCAGGGTGATGGTGGCCTCATAGAATGAGTTTGGGAATGGTCCGCCCTCTGCTCTATTTTGGAAGACTTTGAGAAGGATAGGTGTTAGCTCTTCTCTAAATGTTTGATAGAATTCTCCTGTGAAGCCATCTGGTCCTGGGCTTTTGTTACAAGTATCTAATTTCTATTTTCCACTCTATGCTTTTTATATTCTATACTGCCCTCTGAAATGTTCTTTCTCTCATCTCTTCAGTGACAATCCTAGCAATATTTATAGCTGAACTCCTCTCTGAAGCTTTCTTTAATGATTTCAGACAAGTTTAATAGCACTTAATAGATTTAATACTACTTTTGCTCTTGTTCTAGATTGTGTGCTTGCATGTACAAATACATAAATTACTTTTTAAATCAAATATAAATTGCTTGGGACCAAAGGATATGTCTTCTTTTAACCCCGTAGTCCTTTTAATGCTAACTTTCATTGTAAGACTATGAGGAGTCTTATCTCACTAAAAGCCATCCTTCTTTTAAATTATAAGGAGATGTGGTACATATATACAGTGGAATATTACTCAGCCATAAAAAAAGAGTGAAATAATGTCATTTGCAGCAACATAGATGGACCTAGATATTATCATACTAAGTGAAGCAAGTCAGACAAAGAGAAATATTATATGATATAGCTTATATGTGGAATCTAAAAAAGTGCTACAAATGAACTCATTTACAAAACAGAAATAGACTCACAGACATAAAACCAATTTATGGTTACCAAAGGAAAATGGGAGAGTTGGAATAAATTAGGAGTTTGGGATTAACAGATACAAATTACTGTATATAAAATAAACAACAAGGACCTACTGTATAGCACAGGGAACCATCCTCAATATCTTGTAATAACCTATAATGGAAAAGAATATATGTATAAATATTTATCACTGAATCACTTTGCTGTATACCTGGAACTAACACAACATGGCAGATCAGCTTCAATAAAAATTTTGAAAAATAAAAAAATTAAGTACTGAGTACTAAAAAATAAATAAATAAAATATAAGGTGTCTTTCTGAAATGAGAAGTAGTCTGTTCATATTGATTCAAACCTGAAATCCTTGCTAGCTGTGATAGGACCCTCTTTGATCTTACCTGTTCCTTCCCTCCAACTTCATCCCAAACCTACAATTGCTTTTGTGCTCTCGTGGCCAGGAATTGGGTGTCTTACAGCACACACCAGTGCATATGTTTATAGTTCATCATCTCCCTGTCCTGTCAATCCTTCTCATTCACCTATGAATTCTTTTTTTTTTTTTTTTGCGGTACGTGGGCCTCTCACTGTTGTGGCCTCTCCCGTTGCGGAGCACAGGCTCTGGACGCACAGACTCAGCAGCCATGGATCACGGGCCTAGCCACTCCGTGGCATGTGGGATCTTCCCAGACTGGTGCATGAACCCATGTCCCCTGCATCGGCAAGCGGACTCTCAACCACTGAGCCACCAGGGAAGCCCACACCTATTAATTTTTAATCACCTTTTAAGATTCAGGTCAAGTAACACTTCCTCATGGAAGCCTTGCCCCTGGAGACACATGCGCTCTGCTATGAGTAACATCTGTCCCCTGATAGTGCCTGAGCTTCCTCCCCTTCTGTCTGGGCCAGCTTCATATTACACAGTATTCTAAAGTACTGTCAACGTCTCTTCTTTTCCCTGGGGCACTGTAAACTCTTCAAGGAAAAATGGCTGTGTTTTATCTGTCCCTGAATTCCTTGCATGTGGCAGAGGACCATCACATGGTAAGCAGGTAACAAATCACACGAGAAGTGAAGTTACAAAGATGCTGAATGCCTGCTTCTCAAGTACATTGTGGTTTACTGCCTGGGGCTGAACTTCAGTTACATCTTTAAGTAGGTTAATAATGATGACCCATAAAATAAGTGAAGGTGTTTGTAAAACTGTAAAGCGCTATCCACCACTGGTTAATTTTTAGTATGCGTGAAACTTTATCAAGGAGCACTGAATTTTAAATTGATTTTATTATGAATATGTACATTGTTAGGCCAAGTAGTGGTGAACCTCACTGTTTTTTGCCTTGTCAGACTGTTTCCTTGCCACAGGTGATCACAGGCTTAGGCAAACCCAGACCGTATTTAGCTGTTGGCTTTCTGTTTCCCTTAACACAGGAGGTGAATGCTAACCCCTTTTCCAGCTAGCTGCATGTGGAACAGTTCTGGCTTCAGTCCCCTGCCACCTGCCAGCTCTGGGCTCTCAGGGTGCTCCTGGGAGAATCATAGGAATGCGGATGAACCCCTGAAAGAGACCTGATGGTGCAGAGAAGTCATCCGACAGAGGATCACGAAGCAGAGAGCAAAGAAGTGGGGTTGAAAAGAGGGAGGTATACGCGGAGATTGTTTTTCATCTCAAAATGTGCCATTGTATTCTACATTCTCCTTGAAACATTTCAAGGGCTCCATTTGCATATATTAGATGCTTACTTCTTTTCATATCATGTTCTCCATTCCTACTGAATTACGTGCCAATCTATGAACTGTTGCTCCTTTGTACTTCTGTCACTTTAGTACATTAACAATTGCAAGTAGAGGTTTTCCATAGTGTGTTTTCCTCTTGGTACAACTTCTTTTGAATCTATCCTGTGTATACAGAAAGATCTCAAGCGTGTGGGCCAGTCAGAATGAAGCCAAGCCCGCACTGGTGGAAGTCTACATTCTAGAAGGGCTCCAAAGACACAAGGACACACTGTTGCAGTGATTACGGTACTCAAACCTACCTAGAGTAGTTGCAAGGATACTTCTTTAGCACTATTTTCACATTAATTCTATTATTGTTTAAATATAATTGCGTTTCTCTAGTTGATGTAAGTAAATCCTTTGCTTAAAATATTTCATTTTGTTTCAACTGTTAATTTGTTTTCTGAAATGAGTGTAATAAATACAACTTTTTATTTGTCCTAACAATTAAAATGCATGGATTAACCCCCAGCTTGTACAAATGCAGAATCATTACTATCCCTAACAATGTAAAACTCTGACAAATTAGATATCACTATTTCTTAAGGAAAATTGATCATAAGATATTTTTTGGACCTAAAAATCTGCATTTGTCTCAAGCACATTTAACATGCATTCATGGGAGAAGGATCATCTTTTTTCTGTTTCATATACAACTCTGTTAATTGGGTATCTTGTGTTTTCTTACATTTCCTGCATATAATTAAAAAAAAATGCCATCCAAAAAGAGAATAGAGGGAATGAATGTCTCAATCCTTCTTTAATTGTATCACTGATTCTTGGGGGGGGTATGGTGTGATAGCTTCTGTATTTTCTCTACTCCTTCCCTCCCCAATTTTACTGAGTTGTAGTTGACTATAACATTGTATAAGTTTAAAGAGTACAACATAATGATTTGATACATGCATATAATGTGAAATGATTACCACAATAAATTTAGTTAACATCTGTCACCTCACATAGTTGCAACATTTTTTTTATTTGTGATGAGAACTTTTAAGATTTACTCTCTTAGCAATTTTCAAATATACAAAACAGTATTGTTAACTTTAATCATTATGCTGTACATTACATCCCTAAGACTTTTTATTTTATAATTATAAGTTTGTGCCCTTTGACCACCTTCAACTATTTCCCTTACATCCCAGCTCCCACATGTGGCAACCACTAATTTGATGCCTTTTTATGAGTTTTGTTTTTTTTTTCAGATTCCATTTAATTGAGGCCATACACTGTTTGTCTTTCTCTGATTTATTTCACTTAGTATAATGCCTTCTCTACTTTCTTGATGTCTTGGTTATTTGCCCTAATTTAATAACAACAAAAAATGTTTATTGAAGACCCCTGTGAATATTAAGACTAAATTTACAAACTGTCTCACACGTTTACAAAACGTCTCACAGAGTTATTTAACTAATCTTTCTGTTGTTTACACGTATTCTAACAACACATTTGATTCCCAGTTGATTTTCAGTTTAGTTTAGTGAATTTTCTGGCCACTTTGGCCTCATAGTTGTTGATGAAAATAGTCTGTAAAAATTGAGAAAAATTATTTATCATTTTTTTCTGTTTTTTGACAAATCTGTTCAGTCCTACATGCCTCAGACACTAGTATTTATTGATATTTTTGTTCTAGTGCTTAAAGTATTTGTGTACCTTCTGTTAATGGTGAGATCACCACCTTGCTACAGAATTAACCTTGTCTTCAGTTAAGCTGTGAGTAAATGTGGTGCAGCAGAAATGGGTGGCCTTTTACTCTGTTCACACGCAAACATGTGAACAAAAAAAATGGAAAGAAACACAGTAAATTGTCGTTGTGACTGAAGTAACTTACTATGTAGGTCTATGGGTTTTAATTATTTCTTCCTTCTGGGATTCTACTTGCTTACTTCTTTTTTTCTTATACAGGATATGTCAGCATTTAGAGCCAATTCTGTTCTTCAGTGATGTGAGAGAAATATCAGTTGAAACTTATGTCACTGGTTGCAGCAGGGGATTGGGACCATAAAAAAATGGTTATGAATTCGGGAATATGCCTTGCATAAAGTGAGTCAGAAAAGATCTGGACTTTTCCCAAAGACTTATAGAGCCTGAAAATAAAGCCTGGTTATAAGGGAAGAGAACTCTAAGAAGACAAACTTTCAGTTAAACTAAAATGAAAATAGCTACAGAAAAATATTTTAGCCAAATAAATCTAGCAATATTTTCAGAGTTTGTTTCAAAAAAAAGAAAAACAAAAAACAAAACTAAAGAACAATAAGAGATATTTTTATATGTAAACCTAAGAGATGTGGCCAAATGATACTTCTTGGAAAATATGTGTGAATTTCTTATTGGATAATTTATATCAGTATGGACTCATGGATATATATTTTATTCTAAAGGGTAAAATCCAATGCTATCATATTAGTTTTGTTCTTGTATTGATTATTAAGAGCTTCTACTCTATATTTAAATAAATATTTTAGAAAAAAATTAACTACGTAAACCATTCAAGTAGCTGGAAAAAAAATGACAGGCATGAAAAGTGTTTAAAGTAATTAATAATAAAGATAACAATTAACCAAATATAAAAACAAAATAAGAAAACTAAATCCAGTGCTTTAAAGGGACCAAAGATACATTCTATGTAAACCAGGTTTTTTTAAAGGCTATTAGTTTTGAGATATGAAAGAGACTGAGAAACCATGTGGCTACTAATTATAATCCGCTGTGAATAAATATGAAAGATAATATTATATAAAAAAAATTTCAGACACACATAAATGCTGAAATCAAATTAGGTCAAATTGAGAAACCAGAATAGACCAATGACTATAGAAAATGTGTTAGAAATTGTACTTTATGCCTCTACTAAAATCTCTCCTTCTCCACCAGATCTACTGTGACCACTATTTAAAACTGTAGCCCCTCTACTCATTTCCTCTTTCTCAAACCCCTAGACCTTGCCCTACTTTTAATTCTCTTCAGCAGTATTTATCAATGTCTAAGATACTATATTGCTTACCTATTTATTATGCTTGTTGTTGACTGTCTCCCTCGCTAGAGTGTAGTATCAAAAGCTCAAAGCTAGGGCTTCCCTGGTGGCACAGTGGTTGAGAGTCCACCTGCTGATGCGGGAGACGTGGGTTCATGCCCCGGTCCAGGAGGATCCCACGTGCCACGGAGCGGCTGGGCCCGTGAGCCATGGCCGCTGAGCCTGCGCGTCCGAGCCTGTGCTCCACAACGGGAGAGGCCACAACAGTGAGAGGCCTGTGTACCGCAAAAGACAAAAAAAAAAGCTCAAAGCTGTTTGTCTGTATTGTTCACTGATATATCCCAAGAATCTCGGACATTTTCTAGTATATAGCAAACATCAAAAGTTTTTGTTGAATAATAATGAAAAACTGAAGGAACATAAAAAGCATTCCTATTAAAGTGAAGAAAAGATAAGAGGCATGTTACACTACTATTATTACATGTTACTCTGGAGGTCTTAGACTATTATGACTAGAAAAAATATAAATCCATACATATATGTATATGGCAATTCATATATATAATTTGTAAATAATTTTGAAAATTATAGTTAAAACCTCATGTTTAAAATAGAAATAACAATCAAAATAAACCACAGAATCGTACCCAATATAAAAAAATACAAAGTTTTGGTGAAATGTATTTTAAAAGCCTTTAATAAAAAGTTCTATTATGTTTCTGGATGAGAAGATAAAATTTCGTGAGAAATTTCACTTCTCTCTAAATTACTCTAAAAACATTAAAAACAATTACAATTAAAAATCACAGTATGATATTTCATGAGAGTTAACAAGATGATTATAAAATTCGTCTGCAAGAGTAAATAATAGACCTACGACTCAAGTCAGGAAATCCATTAAAAGACAAAGATACTAAGATTGAATTAAGCCATCAAAAATTTGAAAACTCCCACTTAAAATCAAAGTGATGTAGATCATTTAAAATGAAAGTACATACTCAGATTTAACATGCAAGTAAAAAGAAACAAAAAGGCTCTTAGGACAAATCAAGCTTCAAAATGTTTGTCTCACTATGAGATTCCTTCTACGCAGACATGTCCAGCACATGTCCATGTTCAAGAAATGGACATATTTAGGGGTGCAGGACCCCCACCACCATTTCCGCATGTCTGGTTGAACTGAGGATGTATTCTAGATCCAAGGGCAATCAATTCTCAGGCAAATGTGTGGCTTATGAATGACACGAGTATGATGAAATCATGAATGAGATCAATCAAATTCTCTCTCTTGGTATATTGACCTAGAAAAAAATGAGTTAATGGGGCAATAAAGCTAAAAAGATTCTATGAAGAGGAGTAGGGGAAATGTCATAATGAAACGTACACTGCATAGGTAACATGAAGGACCGGAAATCAGGAAATTAAGAAGGAAGTGGAGGGAAAGGGAAAAGATATTTTGAGGAGGGGATGAGGAGTTGGATAAGTAGACAGAATCAGGAAATGAAAGTCAGAGAGAAGCAGAGATATCATGAGAAAAATAGCAAATGACCCACAAGAGATTTTAAAAATTAGGCATTCATTAGAAATTCCTCTATTTCTAAAGCAGGGGTCAGTAATCTACAGCCCACTGGCCACATACAGCCATCCCCCTTTATTTGTACTACTCACAAATAAGTAATTTTTTTGCAGTTTTAATAATTTAAAAATCAAAATAATAATATTTAGTCATGAATTAAAATATATAAAATTCCAATTTTAGTGTCCATAAATGAAGTTATTAGAACATAGGCACACACATTTGTTTATGGATTGTCTATGGTTGTTTCTATGCTACATTGGTTGAATAATTTGCCTCAGAGACTCTTTGTGTGTGTGTGTGTGTGTGTGTTGATTACATCACTTTGCACTGATGCTTGGTGCACTGCAAATCGATGAGATGCAGTTAAAACTCAGTGTTTTTAGCCATGATGTGTGACAGGACACATATATTCGAAGATGAAAGACGTAAAATCTTATAAAAGATCATCATTAAATTTTGCAGTTTGCAAATGATTTTGATGATAGGGATCATTAACTCTGAGTCCAAATTCAAGGAATGCTATCCCCTCAGAAAGGAGCTCTTCTCATTAGTAAACTTGTATTACAAAATTTTATTCAACTTTTATTAAATTTTGAGGAAATTTATTTTCTCTCTTACATAAATACATAAATATCATCTTCAATTTTGAATTCTTTCTGCAAAACCTTAAATACTGAACAGAAAAAAAGGTGGTTTGTTTTTGTAGTTTTACAGAAAACCTCTGTGAACCTCTGCTGTAAAGGATTTCCATTTTGGATTTCAATGCACATATATGCTCACAGTATGTCTATGATGGTTAATTTTGTGTCAACTTCTCTGGGCCAAGGGATGCACACATAGCTAATTAAATACTATTTCTGGGTGTGTCTGTGAAGGTTTTTTCCCGTCTTCCACCTTTAGATTAATATAGAGAGAAGTGACATATATTGGTTCTGTTTCTCTGGAGAACACTGACTAGTATACATCTTTTGTTTGAGAGAAATTCAGGAATTTTTCTTGAGAAAAATAAAAGGAACAACTACAAAATTAGGAATGAGTGACAAGAGTGTTTTCTAAAATGTAAAAATGCAAAGCAAAATTTATTAGATAAAATTAAGTGAATAACTTCATAATAAAAAGTTGTAGGTACTAATGAATGCATAATAGTAATGACTCCATGTTTTACATAAAGAATCAATTAGAAAAAAAGACACATTTATATAAATAACCTTTTGTCAGAAATTAGTACTTTTTTTACTTGCAACCATTCAACTAGACAAAAAAAATAAGATAGAAGTGGACTTTCAAGATGGTGGAGGAGTGAGACGTGGAGATCACCTTCCTCCCTACAAATACATCAGAAATACATCTACAAGTGGAACAGCTCCTACAGAACACCTACTGAACGCTGGTAGAAGACCTCAGACTTCCCAAAAGACGCCCTCAGGCAACCTACACGCAGAGGCAGGGCCAAATCCAAAGCTGAACACAAGGAGCTGTGTGAACAAAGAACAGAAAGGGAAGTCTCTCCCAGCAGCCTCAGGAGCAGCGGATTAAATCTCCACAATCAACTTGATGTACCCTGCATCTTTGGAATACATGAATAAACAACGAATCATCCCAAATTGAGGAGGTGGACTTTGAGAGCAACTGTAGAATTGGGGTTTGTTTTCTGCATCTAATTTGTTTCTGGTATTATGTTTATCTTAGTTTAGTATTTAGAATTTATTATAGTAGGTAGATTTGATTATTGATTTGGCTGCTCTCTGCCTTTATTATATATATATATATATATATATATATATATATATATATGTATTTCCTGTATCTGTTTTTCTGAGTGTATATGTGTATGCTGCTTTGTGTGTTTTGTCTGTGAGCGTGTATGTGTATGCTTCTTTCTGTGATTTTGTCTGTATAGCTTTGCTTTTATGATTTGTCCTAGGGTTCTGTCTGACCATTTCTTTTTTTCTTTTTTTTTTCTTTTAGTTTAATTTTTAGCACTTGTTATCATTGCTGGTTTGGTTGCTCTCTTCTTTCATTCTTTTTTTTATTTTTTATTTTTAATTATTTTATTTTATTTTTTATTTTATCTTTCTTTCTTTTTTTCTTTCTTTCTTTCTTTCCTTCCTTCTTCCTTTATTTCTCCCTTTTCTTCTGAGCTGTGTGGCTGACAGGGTCATCGTGCTCTGGCAGGGTGTCAGGCCTGTGCCTCTGAGGTACGAGAGCCAAGTTCAGGACATTGGGCCACCAGAGACCTCCCAGCTCCACATAATAACAAATGGCGAAAGCTTTCCCAGGGATCTCCATCTCAATGCTATGATCCAGCTCCACTCCACGAGCAGCAAGCTACAGTGCTGGACACCCTATGCGAACAACTAGCAATACAGGAACACAACCCCACCCATTAGAGAAAGGCAGCCTAAAATTAGAATAATGTTACAGACACCCTAAAACACACCACAAGGCACAGTCCTACCCACCAGAAAGACAAGATCCAGCCTCATCCAACAGAACACAGGCACCAGTCCCCTCCACCAGGAAGCCTACAAAACTCACTAAACCAACCTTGGTCACTGGGGGCAGACACCAAAAACAATGGGAACTCCGAACCTGCAGCCTGCGAAAAGGAGACCCCAAACACAATAAGTTAAGCAAACTGAGAAGACAGAGAAACACACAGCAGATGAAGAAGCAAGGTAAAAACCCATCAGACCAAACAAATGAAGAGGAAATAGGCAGTCTACCTGAAAAAGAATTCAGAGTAATGATAGTAAAGACGATCCAAAATCTTGGAAATAGAATGGAGAAAATTCAAAAAATGTTCAACAAGGACCTAGAAGAACTAAAGAAGAACAAAGAATGATGAACAACACAATAAATGAAATTAAAAATACTCTGGAAGGAATCAATAGCGAAATAAATGAGGCAGAAGAATGGATAAGTGGCCGGGGAGATAAAATAGTGGAAATAACTACTGCAGAGAAGAATAAAGAAAAAAGAATGAAAAGAACTGAGGACAGTCTCAGAGACCTCTGGGACAACATTAAACGCACCAACATTCGAATTATAGGGGTTCCAGAAGAAGAAGAGAAAAAGAAAGGGACTGAGAAAATATTTGAAGAGATTATAGCTGAAAACTTCCCTAATATGGGAAAGGAAATAGTTAATCAAGTCCAGGAAGCACAGAGAGTCCCATACAAGATAAATCCAAGGAGAAATACAAGACACATATTAATCAAACTATCAAAAATTAAATGCAAAGAGAAAATATTAAAAGCATCAAGAGAAAAACAACAAATAACATACAAGGGAATCCCCATAAGGTTAACAGCTGATCTTTCAGCAGAAACTCTACAAGCCAGAAGGGAGTGGCAGGACATACTTAAAGTGATGAAAGGGAAAAACCAAGATTACTCTACCCAGCACGGATCTCATTCAGATTCAATGGAGAAATTAAAATCTTTACAGACAAGTAAAAGCTAAGAGAACACAGCACCACCAAACCAGCTTTACAATGAATGCTAAAGGAACTTCTCTATGCAGGAAACACAAGAGAAGGAAAAGACCTACAATGACAAACCCAAAACAATTTAGAAAATGGGAATACGAATATACATATCTATAATTACCTTAAATGTAAATGGATTAAATGCTCCAACCAAAAGACATGGACTAGCTGAATGGATACAAAAACAAGACCCATATGTATGCTGTCTACAAGAGACCCACTTCAGGCCTAGGGACACATAAAGACTGAAAGTGAGGGCATGGAAAAAATATTCCATGCAAATGGAAATCAAAAGAAAGCAGGAGTAGCAATTCTTGTATCAGACAAAATAGACTTTAAAATAAAGATGATTACAAGAGATAAAGAAGGACATTACATAATGATCAAGGGATCAATCCAAAAAGAAAATATAACAACTGTAAATATTTTTGCACCCAACATAGGAGCACCTCAATACATAAGGCAAACTCTAACAGTCATAAAAGGGGAAATCGACAGTAACACAATCATAGTAGGTGACTTTAACACCCCACTTTCACCAATGGACAGATATTCCAAAATGAAAATAAATAAGGAAACGCAAGCTTTAAATGATACATTAAACAAGATGGACTTAATTGATATTTATAGGACATTCCATCCAAAAACAACAGAATACACATTTTTCTCAAGCCTCATGGAACATTCTCCAGGACAGATCATATCTTGGGTCATAAATCAAGCCTTGATAAATTTAAGAAAATTGAAATCGTATCAAGTATCTTTTCCGACCACAACACTATGAGACTAGATATCAATTTCAGGAAAAAATTTGTAAAAAATGCAAAAACATGGAGGCTAAACAATACACTACTTAATAACCAAGAGATCACTGAAGAAACCAAAGAGGAAATTAAAAAATACCTAGAAACAAATGACAATGAAAACATGAAGACCCAAAACCTATGGGATGCTGCAAGAGCAGTTTTAAGAGGGAAGTTTACAGCAATACAGAGCTATCTCAAGGAACAAGAAACATCTCAAATAAACAACCTAACCTTACACCTAAAGCAATTAGAGAAAGAGGAACAAAAAAGCCTCAAAGTTAGTAGGAAGAAAGAAAGAAATAAAGATCAGATCAGAAATAAATGTTAAAGAAATGAAGGAAACAGTAGCAAAGATCAATAAAACTAAAAGCTGCTTCTTTGAGAAGATAAACAAAATTGATAAACCATTAGCCAGACTCAACAAGAAAAAAAAGAAGACTCAAATCAATAGAATTAGAAATGAAAACGGGAGAAGTAACAACTGACACTGCAGAAATACCAAGGATCATGAGAGATTACTACAAGCAACTATATGACAATAAATTAGACAACCTGGAAGAAATGGACAAATTCTTGGAAAAGCACAACCTTCCGAGACTGAACCACAAAGAAATAGAAAATATAAACAGACCAATCACAAGCACTGAATTGGAGACTGTGATTAAAAATCTTCCAACAAACAAAAGCCCAGGGCCAGATGGCTTCCCAGGCAAATTCTATCAAACATTTAGAGAAGAGCTAACACCTATCCTTCTCAAACTCTTCCAAAATAGAGCAGAGGGAGGAACACTCCCAAACTCATTCTAGAATGTCACCATCACACTGATATGAAAACCAGATAAAGATGTCACAAAGAAAGAAAACTACAGGCCAATATCACTGATGAACATAGATGCAAAAAACATAACAAAATACTAACAAACAGAATCCAACAGCCCATCAAAAGGATCATACACTATGATCAAGTAGGGTTTATCCCAGGAATGCAAGGATTCTTCAATATATACAAATCAATCAGTGATAAACCATGTTAACAAATTGAAGGAGAAAAGCCATATGATCATCTTAATAGATGCAGAAAAAACTTTTGAAAAAATTCAAAACCCATTTACGATAAAAACCCTCCAGAAAGTAGGCATAGAGGGACCTTACCTCAACATAATAAAGGCCATATATGACAAACCCACAGCCAACATCATTCTAAAAGGTGAAAACGTGAAACCATTTCCACTAAGATCAGACACAAGACAAGATTGTCCACTGTCACCACTATTATTCAACATACTTTTGGAAGTTTTAGCCACAGCAATCAGAGAGGAAAAAGAAATGAAAGAAATCCAAATAGGAAAAGAAGAAGTAAAGCTTGCACTGTTTGCAGATGACATGATATTATACATAGAGAATCCTAAAGATGCTACCAGAAAACTACTAGAGCTAATCAATGAATTTGGTAAATTAGCAGGTTACAAAATTAATGCACAGAAATCTCTTGCATTCCTAGCCTCTAATGATGAAAAATCTGAAAGAGAAATTAAGGAAACACTCCCATTTACCATTGCAACAAAAAGAATAAAATATCTAGGAATAAACCTACCTAAGGAGACAAAAGACCTGTATGCAGAAAACTATAAGACACTGGTGAAAGAAATTAAAGCTGATTGATGGAGAGATATACCACGTTCTTGGATTGGAAGAATGAACATTGTGAAAATGACGATACTGCCCAAAGCAATATACAGATTCAATGCAATCCCTATGAAACTACCAATGGCATTTTCCACTGAACTAGAACAAAAAATTTCACAATTTGTATAGAAACACAAAAGACCCCGAATAGCCAAAGCAATCTTGATAAAGAAAAACGGAGCTGGAGGAATCAGGCTCCCGGACTTCAGATCATACTACAAAGCTACCATAATCAAGACAGTGTGGTACTGGCACAAAAACAGAAATATAGATCAATGGAACAGCATAGAAAGCCCAGAGATAAACGCACATACATATGGTCACCTTATTTTTGATAAAGGAGGTGAGAATATACAATGGAGATAAGACAGCCTCTTCAATATGTGGTGCTGGGAAAACTGGACAGGTACATGTAAAAGAATGAAATTAGAACATTCCCTAACACGTTCAAAAAAAATAAAATCAAAATGGATTAAAGATTTAAATGTAAGGCCAGACACTATAAAACTCTTATAAGAAAACATAGGCAGAACACTCTATGACATAAATCACAGCAAGGTTCTTTTTGACCCCCCTCCTAGAGAAATGGAAATAAAAACAAAAATAAACAAATGGGACCTAATGAAACTTAAAAGCTTTTGCACAGTAAGGGAAACCATAAACAAGACGAAAAGACAACCCACAAGCTGGGAGAAAATGTTTGCACATGAAACAACTGACAAAGGATTAATCTCCAAAATTTATAAGCAACTCATGCAGCTCAGTATCAAAAAAACAAACAACCCAATCCAAAAATGGGCAGAAGACCTAAATCGACATTTCTCCATAGAAGACATACGGTTTGCTAACAAACACTTGAAAGGATGCTCAACATCACTAATCATTAGAGAAATGCAAATGAAAACTACAATGAGGTATCACCTCACATCAGTCAGAATGGCCAACATCAAAAAATCCACAAACAATAAATGATGGAGAGGGTGTGGAGAAAAGGAAACCTTCTTGCACTGTTGGTGGGAATACTAATTGATACAGCCACTATGGAGAACAGTATGGAGGTTCCTTAAAAAACTAAAAATAGAACTGCCATACTATCCAGCAATCCCACTACTGGGCATATACCCTGAGAAAACCATAATTCAAAAAGAGTCATGTACCACAATATTCATTGCAGCTCTATTTACAATAGCCAGGACATGGAAGCAACCTAAGTGTCCATCAACAGATTAATGGATAAAGAAGATGTGGCAATATATACAATGGAATATTACTCAGCCATAAAAAGAAATGAAATTGAGTTTTTTTGCAGTGAGGTGGATGGACCTAGAGACTGTCATATAGAGTGGAGTAAGTCAGAAAGAGAAAAACAAATACCATATGCTAACACATATATATGGAATGTAAAAAAAAAAAAAGGTTCTTAAGAACCTGGGGGCAGGACACAAAAAAAGACACAGACGTAAAGAATGGACTTGAGGACATGGGGAGTGGGAAGGGCTGGAACGAACTGAGAGAGTGGCATGGACATATATACACTACCAAATGTAAAATAGATAGCTAGTGGGAAGCAGCTGCATAACACAGGGAGATCAGCTCAGTGTTTTGTGACCACCTAGAGGGGTTGGATAGAGAGGATGGGAGGGAGCTGCAAGAGGGAGGCGATATGGGGATATATGTATATGTAGAGCTGATTCACTCTGTTATACAGCAGAAACTAGCACACCATTTTAAAGCAATTATACTCCAATGAAGATTTTTAAAAATAAAGGAAAAAAAAAAGAAGATAGATATATAGTTTAAAATGATGTCTATAATACTTCAAACCGAGCATTCATGGTCTGAGAATACTTATTTGTCCATACATTTTTTACAAAGTTGCTATATTCTAGGCCTTAAGAATAACTTCTTTTAAGTTAGAAAACTCAAATTATCATTATTTTCATTATTTGATCACAATGGAAGAAAGTAAATGATCAAAAGATCATCTTTTTAAAAGATGGTAACTAGATCACCTGAAAATTAAAAACAAAATTGTTACCATCATAACTGCCGGGTGAAATTTAAAAGCAAAACTGAAATATTAAGAAGGAAAAAAGAATGCTGTAAATCATAGAATATAAAATAGGTTTAAAGGTTTAATTTGGAAACAGAAAGCTTTAAATAATTGAATTATTTTAAACATAGAGTGAAAATAATTATTTCATTCAAGAAATTATTAATGATCTACAAATAAAGCTAAGAACACAAAAGAAAATAAATAATTGTGCTGAAAGGAGAAACAAACAATAGTAGGAAGAGTACTGTTGACAAATAGACACAAGTAAGAGAAAGTTAGAATTTAAACTGTAATAAAATATAGCCAATGTAGCCCTTCACAAAGCTAATCAAGAGAAGAGAACAAACACAAATATAAAAACTAGACATGAAGCAGATTATATGAGAAACAGATCTTTTTCATTTAAGAGACTATATATACAACTTGATATAAACATTTCAATTAAATGCAAAATTACCTGGAAAATATAAAAATAAACTAAGGGTTATTGGGATTATATGAAATCATCTGTGTGAAACTTTTGAAAATTGTAAAGCACTGTCTAATTTAAAGAATCTTTCATTCAATAAAGGAATTTAAAGAAATAAACTACTATTTCAAGAATATATTAAAAATTCTGAACAGGCTATGTATGAAATAAAAGAACTTCTCATCCATGAACTTCTCATCCATAGGGTTTTGAAGTTAATTTTTTAAATTGTCATAAATAATTTAATGATATGTGAACAGTTTAAGAATACAGAAAAATAGGGAAATTTCTTTTGTTTGATAAATCATTGAGAAAAGTCATGTAGATCTCTACCTTCTGGCTGTATTTCACTTTCCTTTTTGATTTTAGTATATTCAGATTTTATACTTTTCCTTAAGTGGACTGGAAATTTATATTTTTCATCAATAATTTTCAGTAATAATTTTCAAAAATTATTACTAGAATTACTAGAATAACAATTCTATTGACTTTTTTCTATCTGATAATAAATATACGGTCTAATGGTGCACCTTTTTAATGATGTTGGGTTTCCTCAAATATTTCAGTAGTGGGTCCATCTTAGACTCTCCCCTGAGTCTGCTGTGAATGACTGCTTGGGGGTTGAGATATAGTGTTCTGTCACGAATGATATTCTGGCTTGTTTACAGTGAGAGCGAAGAATGGAGGAGAGAGGCATGTTCTCGGGGGAATGCCTGGGTGGCTAGTCCTCTGGGTGTGGGTTCTTCCTAGACATCATTAGCATCCCAGGCCACGGTCTCTTGTTCCACACAGTCTCATAGGAGACTGCCTTGTCAGATCTTCCTGGTCATTGGTGTGTGTGCGTGTGTGCGTGCGTGCGCACGTGTGCCTACGTGTGTGCCTGTGCACACATACACACAAAAGACTACCCACAGAGTTTTCTCTGCTGCAGGACTGCATCTCATATTCATGTTAATTGCCCCTGAATTCCTTTTTTGTGCTCAGACTCCATCACCTTTAGGCAAGCATCCTCTTTTTACAACATTGTTTTCCCATGAATCTACGAACAATCAGTGGCATAAACTGGATGGTAAAGGGCACAATCAGAATCCAAGTGTGTGAATTTGTGAATTCTCCCACTAAGTTCCCCTTCAGATCCGCTCAGTGGACTAACTCAGTCCTGCCTCTCATATGAAATCTCAATGAGGTTCAACAGCATTTTTTTGTTATTTTTGCATAATAAAATAATTCTTTGTTTCCAGGTAATAAAAAACCTACACTGAACTAATAATGACATGACCATGATCAAACTCTAAACCAATTAAATTTTCTGTTATGCTCTAACCTAGATTGTCTTGGATCCTACAGATACAGGTTCTAGCAATGAAATCTTCTGATTTTTTTTTTAAAGGAGCAAATTTTTGTTTTAATATTTATTTATTTTGGCTGCTCTGGGTCTAAGTTGTGGCTTGTGGGATCTTTGCTGTGGCATGCGGGCGCTTAGTTGCAGCATGTGGGAAGTCCCACCTTCTGGGTGTTATACAGTTCCCAAAATGACCTTTCCTTTTCTAACTAGCATTTGCACCTTCTTTAGAGACCTTGAGCTGCAGTTCCTAGGACTATGGGACAGAAATCTCCTTTAGCTGGCCTCTTGAAATTTCTCCCCTCCCCTGGGCTTTTGACAACCTATCCTTTTGTTTGGGATCGTTTATACTTTTCAAGTCGTTCTTCTTGGGCAATTTCCCTTTGAGGGCAACACTAGAAGCTCCCTCATCAGCCCACATCTGGTTCCCAGGGAAACAGGTCATCTGTAGACAGTAGCTTTCTCTTAACCTTCTTTCTCTTTTCTCTGCCAACTCGGTCAATCGTCATGAAAATTCTACGGTAGAAGTTAAACACCTGTCTGCACATCTCAAGTTCCAGAGAACATCAATCCAATCTTTCTGAGTGCTTTAGAGATAGCTTTTGGTGTGCACTGTGCTCTTCCTTCCAAAACCCCTCCTTCTCTCATAGGGACCCTGATCAGTATTTCCAAGGGATTCTCCTCTAGAGGCCTCTTCCACATCAATTCTCACTGTAGGACGGTGACAAGCAACAGATGGCAGAACACATTTTATAATTTCTTAGCATGCTCTTCATGCAAGATCTAACATCACATTTTAGATTGTAAATATTTTTGACAATTATTTTCTGTTTGTCTCTATTTGAAACAGAGACTGGTTTTCAACTTTTATTACATTTGTCAAAAGTTTCAATCTGATCTTGTCTTCTACATACCTAGTGGGAATCTTCATACTATTTTCTATTAAATTAAGAGGTAATTTTCTTATTTTTCTGCCCAGTTATGATTCATAAACTAAGTACCATATCAAACATTTCTAAAGATCTAGAACACAAATGGAAAACTAAAAGCATGGATTCAGTCCACAATCTGAAAATGGAAGTTTCTGAGTAGTTTTATTGCTCATAGAACGTGTTACTTTACCTGCCATCCATCTACATCTTTTAACCAGACCAGCCATATCTCAAAACATTCAACTGTATAGATAAAACCCCTTTGTTAAACGTACAATATTCTTTATAGAGTTTCTGTGATGCTCCAGGCACCCTTCCAATGTTCTAATGATCAGGGAAATGGCAAAATATCATGGATATCGATAGATAGATGATAGATAGATGATAGATGAACAGAGATAGAGCTGCAGACAAACATGTATATCATTAAATAAGGGAGGATTAACGAAATAATATGGAATCACAACATAAGGAAACCAAAAGGCATATATGTGTGTTTGTGTGTGAGCAGCGTGAAGTATAATATTAGGCAGACATTACTCTTCATCTCTTGACACTTGGTCTTGGGTCAAGTGTTCATCCAGGTCATTTTATTTCTAGTTGAATCAGAATTCTGTAAGCACTGCCAAGTTTGGAAAGGTGCCATAACTTGAAGCTGTCAGAGTCAGTGCTATAGATTCTCCTTTAGCCATGGCAGTGAAATCTGCTGCCATATGGCATTCTCATATTTTCAGATGGTCATTCAAGACATTAAGTGAAGACCTTGATGTTTTGTCTATTTTCTAAGGGACCAGATATCTTACAACCATATCACCTATACTTTAATTGTCCCTGAGCATTCTGTAAAATTTCTGCATCATTTTCCTTTTTCAGTTGATGCTTTGTTCTGCTTTGTTCTGCTGGTGTTGTTTCAATATTATATCACAGGTGATGTAATATCTAATAGGCTGCAGTGCTTCCTATTGTATTATTATGTTATGCACAAAGGGGCTGCCCAATTAAAGCATAGTGATTCCGTTCAAAAATATTGCCTACTTGCCCAACCATTTGAAAACATTTCTTGGAAATAGTGTGAAGGTTAGAACTAAGGCAGAAATTGGTTCTCCAGAAGCTCTCTATTTTTGGTTCCAAAATTTCCTCTTTAAATGGAAAGCAAGCTTTTAGGGACTCAGCCTCACCTTTATGCTTAGAATTAGGAAAATACTCCTCCCCTTTCCAGTCTGACAGCTGTAAGCAGTTGCCAGGTATCTGTACCATAGAAAGTTGGTGCGTGAAGACCGACATGTCAGTGAGGGCCCAAAGAAACCGCTCACCCGTTCCGGGAATAAGGGCACTCCAGGAAAGCTGGTGAGTGGCCATTTCCAATTCTAAGTCTCTTTTCATATAAAACAATAATGATAGTAGTAAATTAAGCATCGCAAGTCCCCTTGCTATAGTGCTGAATTGCAAGGAACCTGGCTTCGGTGCCTGTGGAGTGATGGCATTCCCCAATCTCATTACTGGAAACTCTGCCTTTTCAGTTAACATTTAGTGGAGCATGCAATGTTGCAGGTAGAATTTTCTTTCTGTTTAAATAATGACTAACAGCAAGTTGGAGTCCTCTTTATCTGGAGGAGGATGGATAGGGCCATTCATTCATTTTTGCATATATTGGGCAAATTTTCCTAAGTACCTGTTCTATGCCAACATGACACCCTTTGCTAAGGGAGACAAGGACAGTATCACTCATGATCCCAAGAGCAGAGATGCGTGTATTGAAAGGTTCAATTTTATCTGACGTTTCCCTTAACTTCATCTCTTATTAGGCAACAGTAATACCAGACACCATTTTTGATTACTTACTATGTTCCAGGCACTGTGCTGAGCACTTCCTAAACCAGCTCATTGATCGCATTATTATTTTTGCATAAAAACACCATTTACAAACTCAGAAACTCAGTCTGAGTGGTTAATATCTTGCTCAAAGTAACATAGCCAACAAGTGAAGTAATGTCGTAAAGTCATATCACAGTTAGCAAGTAAAATAATAGATCCAGGACCTCAATTCAGATTCATTTCACTCCACTGTCACTTATCTTAACTTCTATTCTATACTGCCTTCAAAGTACTATATCGAAATTGAAGTTCTTGCATCTTCAAAGTAAAGCAGAAGTCAAAGTAAGTAAGGGAGAGGATCAGTTAGAAACACCATAAAGCCAGCTTCTACATCAGAAGCCCGGGAAACATCGTACATTATTCTCTCCTCATTCCTCACATGTAGATCTTTTGCAAGTGTTTGTGCTCTTACACCAGCTTCCTGACATGTTTCTCTGTCTCAGGTTTTGTCCCAATAATCTATCCCCTGAATTATCACATGATGATCAACCTAATATCCAAGTCTGACATGTCACCCTTATATGGAGAACTTGTTAAAGGCCTTCCATCATCTGGTCCAATGCCCCACATAAAGCATGGGATGTAGCCCCTTACGCTTCATCTCCTGCCATACCCTTGCTTCCCAGTAGAGTCCTCGGTGGTACAAGAGTATGTATATTTTTCTGCACACATCATTCTGTTCCATACATCCTTTTTTCTTTTTAATCAAATATGTGCTTCCTTTCTCCTTGGATGCTTAAGTACCTCTCTACATTTCTAATAACCCAGCACACATTTCTATCTTAGCACTTCTCATATGAGATTAAATATAACTATTTTTGTGTTCTTTCTCTCCCATCAACCTGGGCTACTTCAGTGCTCAGGCCATGTCTTTTTCATATTTGAACTTTCAGTGCTTAGTCAAGGGTCTAACAATACATGTTTATTAAACGAAGTAAGTCAAACTGACAGCAAAAGCAACCAACCAACAAAAAATCAAGAGATATTCCTTGTTTTTCTAGTAGAACATAGGAACTGCTTTGGCAAATAAATTTGGTGATGAATCAAAAGATCCAGGTGTTTCTCTCAGGTTTCCCACAGCTTTACATTCATTCGTTATGTAATTTCAGACCAACCACTTTATGATTTGAGGTGAATCTCAATTTCTTAATTAGTTAAATGGTTGCACTGGCTCACCCTTGGGCATCATTCCAGACGTAAATTCTATGGCTACCATTCTAACTTCCCTGCAAACTAGAAATGACATTTCAGTAGATATAATTCTTCTAGAGGTCACAGATATGAATCAAACCAAGATCTACACATAAAGAACAAGAGAAACATTAAAAAAAAATTTGTTTTGTAGGCAGAAACTGCTTCCCCAACCCAACTATCCACCCTGAAATGACATGCCCATAGTTTAAAGGAACTAAGTAAGAAAATGTGGAGAGAAAATTGCAACAAAGCACCTCAAGTAGAAATCAAGCCCTAATCATTGGGACAGTATCATAGCCTTAATGCATCTTTAATGTCTTACCTTATTCTACCTGAAAATCTGCCAGAATTGGCCTGCTTTCTACCTTTACACCTAAGGAACATATTGAAAGCTTACAGGGCTGAAGATTCAGGGGCAGTCATCCTTGGCTCCAAGAAGCCCTGCTTCCTCAGTGAAACAAAGGTTTAGCTTGAGAAACAATATCAGCTATGGCACGGGACTCCACATGAAAAGTCCCTCATTAGTGTGGCTGGGCTGTCGGTTTTCTGGGGCAGGCACAGCATTCGTTTCTGTAGCTGTAACATACTCAAGTTACTGGTGTTGGAAAGCTGTCCAAGCAGTTTATGAAAATATCAATGCGGAGTCTGCCAGAGTCATACACACTGTATTTCAGTCAATTCCCTCTACTTAGAAGGCTCAAATTTTAATTCTAGAAGTTGGGGACTTTATGGGTTGGTTGAACAAAAGGACATAAAAATTTATTGTCAATTTGTACATTGTTGAAGGTTTAAGGCTTTGGTAAAGTGATATTTGGTCACAGTTGGCTGGTTCCTAAAACTAGAATCCTTTTGAGGTTATTAAGAATCAATTAAGCATTGTTCTCCTAGGTATTGCCATGGCCCCTTGGTGATTTATACAGGGTTTGAACATTCATAGCTTCTTTGTAGGTGCAGTATAAATGGGTCTGATTTAGGTCAAGGACAGTCTTAAAACTAAAGAGTGGATCTCAGGGACAGACTAATGAAAAGCTTTACAAGAAATTCTCTCAACTATCTTCTCTGCATGTGCCCAACTTTAAAGTATTTAGCAGTTTCCACCAACCTTCTCTAGAACAAAGCAGCAAAATTAAGGACCATATTTATTAAAGACCCAATAAAAATTACACTGAATTAGAGAAATGGAACTGAAAGTACCCAGTTTATAGTAGCGTGGAGACTACTCAAATTTGTCTTCAGAAAAGGAGACAGTTTTACTTGAAGACATTATAAAAGTCTTAATTTAAAAAAATCATGGTTGAGGGATACATTAAAAGCAGATCATAGGTCTCAGCTTTTAGTGAATTTATTTTGAACCTCCTGAAGCAGACACTTCAAATTTTTACATTCTAATGAGTGAACTAAAAACATATATTTCAAAGCAAATAGCACTCATAAATTACATTTATGACACATGAGGTTGCTGACTGCTGTGCAGGGAGCACAGAGTAATGGTTCTAATATGCACTCTAGCTTGATTTTCTCAGTTCCCAACATGTTCTAATTCCACACTACAAACCTTTAAATGGCAGTTATATTTTAATTAATGTGATTATGTGCTGCCATTAGCAAACCCTCCCCCAGCACATTTCTCCTGCCAGGCCCATGATGCCCGTAAACCATTAACATAAAAGGGCTGTTTGCTTATTAAATTCATCTACACAAATAGGCAATGGTTGCAATTGTTGATTTGCCACTGAAAGAACAGAATGAGAAGGAGCTTCCCCTGCCTGGCACTTGCAATTATCTGGTGTAATTAAGTCTAATTTATAAAGCCCCCCTCAAATGAGAAAGTAACAATCTTTGTTAATTAACAAGAGCATTTGTAAAGCTCCTTAACTCCATCATTCACAGTCTCCTGGAAAAAGGGGAGCATGTGGCTATTGCAATGGAACATGTTGCATATGTGTATTTGTGCATTAATCTGTTTAGAAGGTCTAATGATTGAAATGGGAGCTAGAAGTGGATGTTATATTACTGAGGAAAGAAGATCTACTGTTTTCATTTATCTTTACAGCAATGTGAGTGCTTTGTCATTATCTTCTGCACATGGTTTCATTATTCTGATACAGCGCTGTGCATTGCCTCATACCATCAGGTCCATAAGCCTGCAGGGTACAAGGGCACTTATCTTTCCTGATGACTTTTGAATCATTTAAAACAAGTTATTAGTGAAACAATTAAAATGATATTAGTTCACAATTGTATTTACAGCTGGCAGGCATAATGGAACATTCTGAACAGCAGTCGGGGGTTCTCAGAATGGATGGAAAATGCTGTTAATCAGAGACAAGAGAAACCTCTAAAGAAAACCGAAATTGCAAGAGCACATTAATTGTATTGGAGCATTTCATTTAATTGAGAACAAAGGGAAGGTAAAAATCATATTATCAATGTTTTATGAACATGAAGAAATAGAAAAATTACTATGTCATCTGTCACACCTATTCTACTGGAAGTGAAAATTTAAAAGGCAGTATTTAACTTTAACCAGAGCAGGCCAAATGCATCATGTTGTTATACATTTTCATTTTCAAAGGGAGCGCCAAAATAAAATATAACAAATTAATTAACTCATAAATACACAGGAAGACTGTTGGGCAGGACACACACCCACATGGGAAGATTCCAGTGAAGTTTCGAGGTGGTTAAATGACTATAAAAGACAATGAAGGTTGCCCCTGCTCCATTCCATTCATGATTCTTAAGAAATTACTGTGATCCGATTTTCTGCCAGGAGACAGATAATATAATACATTTATATAATGTGTTATTTCTTCATTACCTTCGGTGGTAGAAGTCCCTGGAATTTATCAGACATGGTTGACAATATATAGGCAGATGACTAGCCAACTTCTCCTCTCACATAAACCAATCTGAAACATGCCCTGACCGGTATTGGGAATGGGAACCATTGATCACACCACACTCTATGTGTGGAGGGTGTTGATATGTGTTTGAAGGAGGTAGAAGTGAAAGACTAAAGTGGGGGTTGGTGACAGTTAGAATGAGGTTGATTGGAAGAAACATGACTCATATTTGGGAACTCAGATTTTGTCAGCAGCTCTTTGCAGGAAGCAACTCTTTGCAGGAGGCCCTTTGTTCTGTCACTTTAGCAAAGCTATATTTTAACTTAACATTTACACCAAGTACCCCCATGCTTCACTAATCTCCAACCTAAGCATACCTCTCAAATCTTTTGATCACACAATGCCTTGTCTAACCTGTTGATTCTTTTCTTATGTTGAAGAAGTAGGAATGAAGAATAAATAGTTAATGGGTGGCTAGATCTCTTCCCCAGCTTCCCCTTCAGTAATCCCATGGGCAGACTGTGTGAACAAGATAGCATCTAAAGAAAGATCACAAGAAGTCAACAAACCTGCACACAAGGGAAGATGGCAAAAAATCTGGTCCCCTACCTCAATAATTAACTAAGATTATTCCCCACTTTTCCCTTAAAAAACGTTCGTGGCCAAGCAGAATCACTGGAGTTGGTTCTTGGACATGAGTCCACGTTCTCCCCAGGTTGCTGGTCTCCTGAATGAGCAAACTTTCCTTTTCCAACCAACAGCTGTCTCTTGAGCATTGGCTTTTGAGTGGTGAGCAGCCAAATCTGAGGTCGGTAACAGTTTCTTCAGTGAAAATCTAGTTCATTAAACCAGTGAGCTGGTCTCTAGTTCAAATCAGTTTATTTGTGGGTTGTATTCAAAATATGGACCCTGACATAGGTAGTTGTATTGCTATCAACAACTTAAAATCTTTAGGTTGGACAAAAATATAGACAGTCCAAAGAGCATAAAAATAGCACTAGCTATCAACCTAACCACTATGACTCCAAGATGGCAGTTGTGTGGATAAGCATGCCACAGATTGGGAACAGAAAACAAGTTTTTATATACAAAAATAATTTAAAGTGGATATTAAAATAGTGAGATAGGTTTCCAAATGAGGAAATATTTTATTGACCGAGAAAGTCTGAACCCACTGAAATGATTGCATCACAGTATCATTAGACAATTTAAGGATACTTGTAGAATTGTGACTCTCAAAGGAATAGATTATAATAGTAACAGTTAATCCTACTGAGTTCTTATTGCAGAACAAACATTCTAAATTTGTGAATTGACTTTACGGAAACTATATAACATTTCTCAAAAAACTATGAAATATTAATATCTTCATTTTATAGATGAGGAAATTTAGGTACAGAGATTTATGTAACATGCCTGAGGACACACAGTCAGTCACTGGGAGAAATCCTTCCCAATTGGTTAGACAGGTTATAATCCATTTAACTGAATATTTGTACATATATATTGTTCTTAATCATGTATCCTCTTCCACTGAGAAAAATATTTAAAAATAAATACCCTATGAGAATTTCACTATATTAATTTCTCTCGCTCTGAATTTACAAGCTATATATTTTTATTTATATAAAAATAAAATAATTTTTGGTCTTAATAGATCAGATAATTAAAATAACATTTTTCTGGCTGTATTTTATTGTCTGCTGACTCGTAAAGTGGGGTGGTGGAAGCTGGAGAGGGAAAGGGTAGTGAAAATATGATGGAGTACAAAAGTTAACTGTCCTTCAGATTTTTTCGCCTTCTGGTTTTCTCCTATTCCCACTCCCCACCCCAGGTACATGGAGTTCTCTGGTCCCAGTACTATTCCAGTTTGTGGGGAAAATGGCATAACTATGACTGACTGAAGTGACTACCTAGTTATTCTGCCAGTAGATCTGAACTGGTTTAATCTCACTCTTATGGCAAATTTGCCTAGAACATTATGTATACACTTGACTCTTACAATAAGTAAAGTTTATGAATGGCTGTTTCTTGGCTTAGTGTTTTTAAACTGCAACTGGTACCAAGTAATAGACTGATGGTTTAGGGAAATACTTCATAATCTGTAATACAGTGCTTTAAAATTTTCTCCTGAGAACATATAAAAACAAAAATATAACACTGTTAACTTTTTGTTCAGTTGTTTTCAATCAAAATTCCAGAGTGTTTATTATCCTACACGAGACACTAGGAGAAATATTTCATACATGACACGTAACCGTGGTGACAGGATAAGGCATAAGATGATAGTTATTGGGTCTATACAAGGAGACAAAATGGGATATGAATATTATGATGAGTCTCGCCATCTTGCAATTCTATCTTATTTTGAAGTACTAGGATCCACTATTTGATGAAGAGAGAAAAATTAGTTATATGCGAGCTTCTTATCTATGTGCACCATTCCATTCGTTTTACTTAAATCTTTCTTAGGTATAATGGAGCCTCTTTAGAGAAGGAAATCTCAAATGACAAAGAATCATTACAAAGAATTTAATGAGACACAGCAAGTGTGAAGTTCAGTGTGAAGGAAAGATGGAGTTGCTTTTATTTGTCTGTCCTGTTATTCACAACATCCATAGTGAAATAAGCAACAAGATACAGATTTAGTTAAACATGCTGACTAAAGAAAATACAGAAATACTCAATACACATGCTGTTAAACACTGAAATCGGCTATCCTGAGAGCTTGTTGGATTTCCTAGTCTGAGAATGTTAGTAATTGTGAGAATTACTTGTTTAGTCTCTTATGAATCCCAGAAGAGGAAATTAGATAAAGGAGACCTCTTCTAGACGGAAGAGTTTAAGTAATGTTTATTAAACTATATATATATATATATAATCATTAGATAAAAAGTTGTAACCCAAATATATAGTTCAGCACCTACTTACACATTAGAAGTTCCCTAAATATTACTCTCTATTACAGCTTAAAGTGCTTTTTAACTCTTAAAATGCTCTCATTATAATTGCTTCAATGGACAAAAGCTTCTAGCATTGAAAGGCAGAATTGTGTGCCATTGCTATTCTCATTGTATAAAGATCAGTTTAGGACTTCTCTGGTGGTCCAGTGGTTAAGAATCCACCTGCCAATGCAGGGGACACAGGTTCGATCCCTGGTCTGGGGAAGATCTCATATGCTGCGGGGCAACTAAGCACCTGCGCCACAACTACTGAGCCCACGTGCTGCAACTACTGAAGCCTGCGTGCCTAGAGCCCATGCTCCGCAACAAGAGGAGCCACCGCAATGAGAAGCTCACGCTCCACAAGGAAGAGTAGCCCCTGCTCACCACAACTAGAGAAAGCCCGGGCGCAGCAACCGAGACCCAGCGTGGCCAAAAAAAAAACAAGATCAATTTACACAAGATGTTTAATGAAAAAAAAAAAAAAAGCCACTGACAGACATTGTTGTTCTATATAATCAAATGCAATGTTTTAATTTAATGGCAAAACGTAGCCACCATTAGAAGGGGGGAAGGTGTTCTTGCTTTGTGATAATGTCATAAAAATTTGACTCGCAAGATATACGGTAGAACTACTTTCAATGTTCCCATACTCACAAGGATACCCATATACGTGTACCCTTACTACAAAACTTAATTTCAGAATAAAGCAAATTTTAGTGAAAATTATGCTTCTCAAGACAGGTAATCAAGATAAACTGAATTTGTCATTGCCCTACAGCATCCTTCCAGCTGGTGGTGCTGTGTGCTCAGGACTAAATTCTACTTAGCACACTTTTTTCTTGGAGTTGGTCCTGGCTGCAGTCTGCTTCCCAGCCTTACCACCCTTAAGACAACTGGGAGCCAGGGACACATACTAGGCAATAAAAATAATAACAGTAAGAATATTTTTTCATATTATCTTTCCTTTAAGCATCCCCAGCTTATGGTTAAATATTTATTAGCAAAAAAGTATTAAAATTCACTCAAATAGGTTGTTTTCCACATTCTAGGGGTCTTTAAGAACAGGTCACAGGCTGATTTTCAGTTCCTTCTATTGATTCTTCAGAATTACTGAATAAGGAGAATAGGGATGGAAAAGAAGACATAACTTCCCTAATAAAACACTTCGTTCTGCCTTCTTTTTCACTCTTTATTTACAGAGAGAGAGAGAACAGAGCAAATGGTGGGAAGCTGAAATGGAGTCTGAGACCAGGACTGCAGTTTTCCCTCACTTTGCCCAAATTCCAACACTCTTAAATATTCCTCTAGTTTCTCCATGGCCATAAAAAAGCAGGAAAAAATGAGGAAGTCAGGAACATTATTGTTTGGTTACACTAGTAATAGGTCTTTCCTTATTGATGATGGAATTCAGTGTGGTTTCATAATGGGTCCAGTTAAATTTAATTTATGTTTTCTAAGTAATGTGAAAGCAATGTCAGACTCTCCTCTGTGTTTTGAGAACAGTCTTTCAAGTTTCTTTGGTGTGTTGATATGTTACTAGAACAGCGAGTTACCAAGTGAAACATTCTCTTTGACGGAACTCCCTTAATTCCTTTGTTTGACTAACTTCAAACACTATTTTCTAATTGCGTTTAATCTAATTACAACACATCTCCTGTTCCTATAATCCCTGGTCACTACTGAAACTTCTAGGCTCTGGAGTTATTGCCTGTCCTTTTTATTCTCCCGTGTTTCTTTGCTTCATCTCTCCCTGCTTCTGCTTTCCTCCCTCTCAGTCCTTCACAAGGAATATTTTGAAACTTTATGCAATAGTAAACACTCTTATACTCATCGTTAACTCATTATTTATCACAGGATCCAAAGGTAGGAAAGGCTTTCTCTCGCTTCCTAATCACGGGTTGCAGACCACACGTGCTATCCCACACACCACACTACTTTCCCTCATAGCTGCCGCCTACTGTTTTCCTGGTGACTGCTCTCTGGTTAAGGATTTGTGTTGCCTTTTGCGATACCCAGACACCATGTTCTGTGACATCACTCCTCATACAGGCTGTCCATCCAACCGTCCACATTTATGGTTCTTAACATTTTTATTTTAACTTGATAGAAACAATCCTTTATTAACACAAAATTGTCCTCTTCTTTGACGGATAACTACCTCTTTATGCAAATGGCCCAAACAGCTATTCCAGAGAGGGGACCTACAGAAAATTTGATTTGCAGTCGGAGGCCACAGAATCTTATTAGTTCATTGGAGGAATATCACACACAGAGAGAAATACACCTGCCTTCCCTGGGTGGTGTTTAGAAAATCTGATTCCTATTCCTCTACATTTGCAAAAGTACAAATTTTATAAAACACTATCTAGACACAGCCACACCCACACAGAAAATCTCAAATGCCCAGGTTTTGATCTTCCCTGAGAACCCCGCCCACCCACCCACTCATGCACTTACAGATGCACAGATTACACACTCAGTTCAGCCCTCCATTCCCATGAAAATATCATGGATTTGTCATCTAAAAATGCCATCAGATCAAAAAAAGCAGACTCTAATTCCTTCCTCTTTATTCAGAACTATGTAATCATTCTGACTCTCACACGCTCTCACTTAGTGGCACCTCTAATTATTTCCGTTTTCTACTTACCCCTCCTACAGCTTTCTCCACATGCCTCACCCCACTCATCAGCAACCCCTTTTGCTCTCACATCTACTGAGTTTATATCGTAGTGCTCAGGAGTTCAGGGACCATAAACTACCCATTTCTCCATCTACGTGAAGGGTGCCAGATGGTAGTACAACTAGGCAGAGCCATCCTTAATCACTATGAAATCTTAACGTAGCTTCACGCTGCTAACTTGCTCTTATCTCCAGCCCCGCCATGTATTTGAGTTTGTTCCTGGCACAGGTGGTCATGAGAACCATACACCTATCAATCCCCTACGTCTTCGATCTCTTCTGTCCTCCACTTGTAGAACACAATTCTAAATCAAGTACAGAGTCACCCTTTTCATCTTATATACCTGTGCAACTAAGTGAACTGTTGGAAAAAGTACAACAGCTTTGAAGACTGCTCTTGCTTCAAACCCACATTTTCTAATCTACCTCATCTTTTAACTTTATTTAACACTTCACTCTCTTGGTGTATTATAATAGCTCTTTGTTGAGAAGATAGAGGCCCTCAGGTATTGACTTGAGTATCTCTGTACATTCTTATCTCTGCCATCCACCGCCAGACAATAGGATGTCCCGCTTCCTGTGTAAACTTGAGATTTCTTCCTTCCCTATTATTCCATCTTCAGCAAGACCAGGGTTATTTTGCTTTCCTTCTCTCTGTCTTGCCTTCCTCCTGTCTGTTACACACACACACCCCTGTCAAAGTGATTTTCCTAAAACACAAATACTATCACGTCACCACTCTCCTAAAATCCTCTTCAGTAGCTCTCCACTGCTCTTAACTTAAGTCTAAATATTTTAACTTAGCTTTTCAGACCCTGAATTACTTGATTCCAGATGTCTCATCTCTTGCACTTAGCTCCTGTTGTGTTAGGGCTTTTTGCTGAATCTTTTGCCTAGAGCACTACCCTATCATCTACTGTACCCTTCACTTTATAACCAGGCTGCTCTACCCTCCAATGAGCCACTCCCCTTTCACCCCACCTCAGGGTTCATTTGACACTTCAGATTTCAAATTACACTTCTACTTTCTCTAACAAGTTATTGCTGAGCCTCCAGACTCCTACTGGGTGACGTGCTCCCATGAAATCCTGTGTTATCCCCAACATAGCTTTTATCACAGTTTGTTTTATTTTTTGGTTTCCTTGTCTGTTTCCCACTAGACCCTAAGTACTATAAAGTCAAGTACTCCATTCATCTTTTTCACTCATTTTTCTTAGAAGCCAAGCATTAGGATGTGACACATAAGTATTTTGTGAACTAAACAGCACTAGAATTGACCCAAGATCATAAAACTAAGAGCACACATAGATAAGCAATTCAAATCTGAAAGGACTCACAAGAGGATATGGCCTATTTTGCAAAGACAACAAGGCAGAACGGATGTGTTATTTAATAAATAAATAAATAGATAAATAAATAAGGTCATTTACCGGAAAAAAAAAAAGGACATAAAAGAATCAAGGTAAATGTTCTTTGGTAAATGTTACCAAAATTCCTAACTCTTTAGGAATTACCTCATGGTTTACTCCAGAGTGAATAAGGAATACTCAGATTAAAAAGACAGCATTTGCTTACACAACCTTACTATAGCCTGACCTCAAGTTCCAGAGCAAGTTGAGGGCTTTCTACAGAGAATACCATAAATCTCTTTAGATTACCAGACGCATCAGAGGATCTGGAGAACCTATGGGCTGTGTGAGAATTCCAGTGCACAGACTGGAACTATTTCGAAAAATGGTTGACCATCAGAAATAAGTCCCTATACAAATTTTCTACACTGAGGTACAAGAGACATGGAAATTGTGTATTATTATTTTTGATTGCTTGACTGTTTTTATTGAATATACCCAGTGCACTCACACTGGTTGAAAAAGATTTCTTCTGTTTTTGTTTAATACATTTACATTGTTTACATGAGGTGATCTCCCTGTATTAATTTTAATTATAGATTTTATTTATTAAGTGCCAATCATACTAGGCCCAAGGTCGGAGTGAGAGAAGACAAAGATAGAACCTTGCATTTGGACTGGTTCTTTCAGAGAGAGAATGGGCCAGCAAACTGTCAGCAGGGCCATGACTATTTTGGCCAAAAATTATCACAGATAAAACTAGTGCTATCTCAAGGTTATTTGAGAAATAACTATTCAGTTATTTGGACTAATTAATGGTCATAAATAAAGTCAGTGCTGTTTACTTTGCCTTATTCTGGGTTTTGTGATTTGAAGAGAAACAGAAAATTCTTTCAGGACCTACAGAATTGCAATTAACATGTAGAAATATTTGAAAAAGAATACATCTGAAAGCATAAAGATATTTGAATTATTTTAAATTATTTAATTATAACATATTAATATCAAATATAAAATTAGTTATTAATATAAAATGTCAACCTATTTAAATTGTAACATAGTCTAATAGACTATGTTAAGAGACTATAGTCTCTTGTATAAGAAAGGTCTTGAGGTTAATGGGTCTTAATTTCAGTGGGAACAAAAAAAAGAAGAAATGAAACTACACTATGAATAAAAATGTCCTCATAGTAAGAGTGGCTAAAATTAATACAGATTATTTAAAATAGAGTATTCATATAAAAGACAAATTTTATGAAAAAGATTAGTAAATTCTCAAAGATTGCAGAAAAATTATATTTACTTACTTCATGCCACCAAATTGGAATAATTCCCTATAGCCTTTCTCAGAGCTATTTTGAAAATTAACTCCTGGTAGTAACAGAGAAACAACGAAACCTAAAATATACATCAGTCTATATACTCCATGGAAGTGATTATTAAAGTTTTATTTTCAACCTGAGTTTTAAAAGACCAATCTATGACCTGCTGACCTGTAGTCATTGAATAAAGTTCTGTCAGTAGGTATTTTAAGGTAATGTTGCTGAGCTATTTCATTTATATATATATATATACACACACACACACACTCTGACTCAGTTTTCCAATAACTGGAAGGCTTTGCCATGAAAATTCTAATAGCAAAGAATTATCAAGCTGTTACCATGAGTCAGAAACTGACCAGTGTTTTTCACATATATAACATGGTGGTTCCTTAATTGTGAACTCCTTTTTACTTTTAAAGATTATTTTTTGCACAAGTGTTTTTCAGGGAAATACATGCAGCTTTGATATTTGCAAAAGCTATGGATGGAAGAGCCATCAGGGGTTTCAGAAGTACTTTGACATGTCAAACATATTTTACTTTTTCATTGATAAAGTTAAATTTGGTGTGTAGGAGTTCGAGGCCCAATAGTAAGACAAAATTTTCAAACTCAGTCTATCATGAAAGGAAAACTAAAAGAACTTCTTACCTAAGACTTATTTATGTAATAGACTATTTTACTTCCATTCTCAATAAAAATGGTCCTGGAGACCCTTTTATTTTGAAATGGTTCTTGGAATCGAGATCCGTCAGACTCATCTGTGAATCTTGTTAAATATCTAATGCTATTAAATGTTACAGGTGGCCAAACTGTCAAAGGCAGGAGCTCCAACTTTGTTAAATGTTCTACATAAGATATTTCAGAGCTTTTATAGAGATTAGGATTAAAAAAAAACAAAAAAACAGGGCTTCCCTGGTGGCGCAGTGGTTGAGAGTCCGCCTGCCGATGCAGGGGACACGGGTTCGTGTCCCGGTCCGGGAAGATCCCACACGCCGCGGAGTGGCTGGGCCTGTGAGCCATGGCCGCTGAGCCTGCGCATTCAGAGCCTGTGCTCCGCAACGGGGGAGGCCACAACAGTGAGAGGGCCGCGTACCGCAAAAAAAAAACCAAAAAAACCCTCATGTGTTTTATTGATTGCATTAGTAAAATCAGATTAAGGATTCTGCATTTGAGTGGGAAACCCTGTAAGGTGCAGTCATTGAAAACAGAGTGGGAGTGATTAAGAGATTAGTACCTGCCTTTTATCTTGCCTTAGACTGTTTGTAACTTTCTATTCAGTTACTTTCAAAGGTGTCTTTTCATGGCTTAATCCTACTTAGCAAAGTGCTGCAAATCATTCCATGTTCATAGAGATGGATGTCAAACGACTCACCTGTCTTGTTGATATCAAGACCTGCTAATTTCAAGGCTAATTCATTGCTGTTACCACTTGCAGAGGAAACCAGGATATCATGTATTGCATTTCTTCTACCCGTTCTTCCTGAAGCAATAAAATCTGCATATGTAGTTTCCACATCAGTCATTGCTAACAAATATTCACATAGCAGGAGCTACAAAACAGAGAAAAATTAAAAGGTAAATATAATGTTGGTCAATGGTAAACATTTAACAAAGACACTTGTTAAATTACTGGCCTATAATATGGATGTGAAATAACTGTCTTGCTTACATGTCCACAAAGCAAGTAATGCTTTGATTCTTGATCAAGGGTCAGGGAACATTGTTTGTAAAGGGCCTGATAGTAAATAGTTTAGGCTTTGAGGGTATATAGTCTTTATCCAACTCTATGGTTGTAGGACAAACGTACTCAAAGAGAATACATTAAATAAAAGTAATAAACTAAACTTATAAAAATAGGCATAAGGCCAGATTTGGCCTGCATGCCATAGTTTGTGGACACCCAGTTTAGATTATAAAATTCTCCTTCTCTAATACCATTTTAGTCAGTCTTCAACTCCAGAAAGAAGAACTTGAGCTCAGTAGCATACCAAAGTGGTGGGAGGTGGAGTGGAAGTGCTCCACCGTAGAGATAAGCAGTAAGCAAGGGCATTGTTTGCAGAGAACCTAAGGACAATAATGAAATTGACCAAAATCCAGTTTGCTTGTTATTATCATCACGCACCAGCAATTCTAAACAATGCCAGTGACCGCTCCCAGTCCAGGAGCACAGCTCCCTTGTTGCCTCCTTGGTAAGTCATTCCTTGGGAGGAATAATAAACTTTCTTGACTGAAACTTTGAAATAAAATCTTCAAAATTACAAAGGACTCAATGAAAGTGAGTTTCCCCAAACAGGCCTGGTAACACAAATACTTAATTAAAGACTTAATGAAGAAAATATTTAACAAGGTAGAATATGAGATACATGTAATAACAAAAGATCATCAAATGTAAATCTTTTTTTTTTACCTCTTTATTGGAGTATAATTGCTTTACAATGGTGTGTTAGTTTCTGCTTTATAACAAAGTGAATCAGTTATACATATACATATGTTCCCATATCTCTTCCCTCTTGCATCTCCCTCCCTCCCACCCTCCCTATCCCACCCCTCTAGGTGGTCACAAAGCACCGAGCTGATCTCCCTGTGCTATGCGGCTGCTTCCCACTAGCTATCTATTTTACATATATATGTCCATGCCACTCTCTCACTTTGTCACAGCTTACCCTTCCCCCTCCCCATATCCTCAAGTCCATTCTCTAGTAGGTCTGTGTCTATTCCTGTCTTATCCCTAGGTTCTTCATGACCTTTTATTTTCTTAGATTCCATATATATGTGTTAGCATACGGTACTTGTCTTTCTCTTTCTGACTTACTTCACTCTGTATGACAGACTCTAGGTCCATCCACCTCACTACAAATAACTCAATTTTGTTTCTTTTTATGGCTGAGTAATATTCCATTGTATATATGTGCCACATCTTCTTTATCCATTCATCCGATGATGGACACTTAGGTTGTTTCCATCTCCTGGCTATTGTAAATAGAGCTGCAATGAACATCTTAGTACATGACTCTTTCTGAATTATGGTTTTCTCAGGGTATATGCCCAGTAGTGGGATTGCTGGGTCATATGGTAGTTCTATTTGTAGTTTTTTAAGGAACCTCCATACTGTTCTCCATAGTGGCTGTACCAATTCACATTCCCACCAGCAGTGCAAGAGTGTTCCCTTTTCTCCACACCCTCTCCAGCATTTATTGTTTCTAGATTTTTTGATGATGGCCATTCTGACTGGTGTGAGATGATATCTCATTGTAGTTTTGATTTGCATTTCTCTAATGATTAATGATGTTGAGCATTCTTTCATGTGTTTGTTGGCACTCTATATCTTCTTTGGAGAAATGTCTATTTAGGTCTTCTGCCCATTTTTGGATTGGGTTGTTTGTTTTTTTGTTATTGAGCTGCATGAGCTGCTTGTCAATTTTGGAGATTAATCCTTTGTCAGTTGCTTCATTTGCAAATATTTTCTCCCATTCTGAGGGAGAAAAATTAAATCTTTCATGTCTTTTTCTATGTTAAAAACTCATATTCTTTCCTGAAGGTCATAAGAGGCATGAATACTAAGATATGAATAATGAATTTCTGTTGGATTAATTTTGTTTAAACAGGACTTTAAAGTAACACAATTTCCCTCCTATTCCTAAACATTCCAATTACATTTTACTATAGTTTAAGATTAAAAACCCATGCCAATAATCAAGAGAAAGGAGTCTTTTCAACATATACAAAATGTGGAAGAAGCTAAAATGGTAGAACCCATACACTATCATGGACATGCACACTGTCACTCTGAAATAAACTGATGCCATTTACAGTGAAATCCAGGATGGCCGTCGGTAGCACTTTCCTTAAAGCTTAGTTCTTCTCCCAGTGCCTAATGAGGGAGCTGTTAATTTAATCTGGGGAAAACTTTTATACTCTCTCTTCTGTAAGAGGAAGCCAAAAGAGGAAAGAGGGAGGAATAGCACAATACAAGTTTTGAAATAGGAAATATATGAATACTGCATGCTTTACTGTGACTATATTATGGTTCCAATCACTTGACTATATCCACCATTCTTTTTTATGGGAATATGATTTAATGGTTGTTACCATGTTACTTAAAATTTCCAAATGCTCCTCAGAAGGTCCTGGATTGAATCCTGCCCCTGACATTGGGTCATGGAGTGACAGAAAATCACTTGACCTCCTGGCCTTCCATTTTCTAATAAGTAAAGCAGGACAGCTGGATGACATAATCATTAATGGCAATTTAAGTGAAAGTGTAAAAACAATGATCACTCAAAACTATATCATTTCTAGAATCTTGCATTTGGAAATTCCCTTCTGTGACCATAACCACCAATTTTTTTTCTTTTCCTCTTACTCATAATGAATCTGTTCTTCACACTGGTCATATCTTTAATTCCTTTAACCCTTTTTGTTTTAGTTTCATCTAGGCCCAGCCTGGATCAATTGCCCACCGTTTGGTGTAGCTTCTCATTACCATCAAGAAGTCCCTTTGCTCTACCGTCACCTTGACTTTCCTAAGCCTCACCTGGAAAACAGCATGGTACAATTTCTCTGATCTCATTACTGGGTGGATAAGTGTTACCAAAAAAGTCACAAAATTGTGCCAATTGGCTCAACTAAACATTTTTACTCTATTATTAGTATATACTCTGAGTTGAACGGAAATTCTTTTGTTCATCTCTATTTGACTCTTCCCTATGGCTTCTCTCTGTGGGAAGGATTCCAAACCTTTTGTAGTCCACACAACCAGACACTACCTGCCTTAAGAGGTGACTTTGCATCTTCCTTCTTGGAGAAGATATAGGACATCTGCTGCAAGTTCTCTTACATTTCTCCCTATCAAATACATTTCTCTGTAAATCACTATTGTTTCTTTTCTAGATGAACTAGCTGCTTTCTCTTTAAGGCATGCTATTGACTCTATTTCCTATTACCTCCTGTAGGGCCTTTCTCCATCCATTTTTTTCTCAATAATTTGAGTCTTCTTTCTCCTCTGGATTTCTCCCTTAAGCTTATAAGCATGTTCAAGTCTTTCCTTACTAAAAAAAAAAATGAACCAACCATTCAACCAAATACCCATTCCTCAACCTTCATAAATCTTTGCACTACCTTCTCTTTCCTTCATTAAACTTCTCAGTAGGGTTCAACTACTTTTATTTTCTCACTTTCCTTGAACCAACCTTTAGAATTTTTCTATTCCATTGGCCTTTATATACTATGTTTTACAGAGACTACTTTCATATAGATCACTGAAATGATCTGTATTAACATTAAGTGACCGCTTAGTGTTAAATGTTCTTGTGAGCGTCTATCCTGTTTGAGCTCACATGACACTGCCAGTTACATTCTCCTTGAAACTCTCCCCTAGCGTATATTAAAAGTTATAGAGGTAAAATAATTATAAGAATCAGACTTACCTGTATTTGAATCCAGACTTTCCATTTACTTGTTATGCTATGTCTAATCTCTCTGTACTTAGTTCTTTATCTATAAATTGTGATAAATATACTTAGTTCTCAAGATTATGAGAATTTACTTGGTTTATGTATCTCAAGAGACTAACACAGTGTTTGGCACATGGTGAGTAAGTACTGATTTAAAAAAAAAACAACTGTCACTTCCTTAGCTTTCATGATCCCTTACTATCCTGGTTCCATCCCATTTGACCTTTGTATTTTTTACAGACTTCCCTTTCTAGGGTCACCTTTAGAAATCAGAGCACATTTTGTAGGGAGTTAGAATCAGTCATTGACCTTCTTTACTTTCTTACTTGAATAACTCATCTAATCCCAATGCTTCTAATTCCTCACTAGGGATGATACAAACGTCTGCACCTGCTATTTAGAATGTTCTCCCAAGGTCCTCACACACAAGAGCAACTGCCTGCTGAACAGGGACTTCCACTTGGTTTTGCACAGACATTTCACCTTCAATAAAACAAAGTAAGACAACAACAGAACACGTAAATAGAGCAGACTGGCTTCATTAATGCGCTGTGTTGGGGCATATTTTGACTTATTCCTCTCACTTGATGTCCGTGTCTAATCATCTACCAGGTCACGTTGGTTTCTATCTGACGTCACTCATATTTATTCTCTGCAAAACACAGAAAAGGCTCCTACCAGGGTTACTGCTGAGTTCTCCCACAATCTGAAAAGAACCCACTTTTGCTGCTTTAACTTTAACCACTCACTCTCATACTTGGTACGCTACAGAAAAATGCACAGTGTTTTCCCAGAGCTTCTCTGATGGTGCATTTGCTCAAGTCTGTCATTCAACCTGGAATGCCTTCTCCTGACAAACTTGCTTGTTGAAATGGATTTAGCCCTCAAAATTCAGCCAATGCCATCTTCTCTTTGTCTTCTTTCCCCTATCTCTTCACCTAGCGCTCCCACAGGCTTTGATTTGTACCCGTACAGGGCGTTAAAATTCTAACTGGCATCATGGTTGCCTCTCCTTCTAGACAGATCACAAGTTCTGACAAGACAGGAAATGCATTTTGTTAATATTTTAACTACACAGAATTCCTAGTAGAGCCTTTTGCACATAATCAGTGCTGAATAAAAGTATGTTGACTAGAACTGAACAATGAGGAAGAAATGCATTAATCACCTTTCATCAGTAGCCACAGAGAATTTCCCTATCCCTGGGTTATACTAAATCACCAAATCCTAAAACTCTGGAAGGTTTTATAGGTGGAAAATCTGAGGACCAGATAGTTCAAGTGATCTGCCCATCTTCACATAGTTAATTAATTAAGTGGTTGGAATGAAGGTCTTCAAATCCCAGTCCACTCTTTCTGTTTTACCAGGTTGCCTGTCTGTGAGTAAGCTACGAATTTGCATAAAGTTTTTGACCTTGAAGTAATTTGGTGCTATTATAATGATATTTTCATTACCTACTCCACTACCATTAACCAACGCAGTACTTAGTTTCTATGTTACTTTAAAGATTTAGAATTGGATATCTTTACCGATTTCTTTCTATGGTCACATTTTGAAATAAGGGCACATTTTGTGGAAATTTAGAATCAGTCATTGACCTTCTTATATCTATCAAATATATCTGATAAAAAGGTGAAGTAGGTTACAGGAATAAGCTCATCTCAAAGTCATTGTTATTGTCTTTCATTCTTAGTCTCTTTATGGCTTTTGAAAACATAGGCTTTAAAAATAGCACAACTGCTATTATTTCTCATCTGATAACAATGTTATGAAGTAGGCAAAAATATCCTCATTTTCATTTGAAGAAAATAAGTCAGAGATGTTAAGTGATTGCTAAATAACACACGGACTATGACTTGAACCCAGGTCTGTGGGTTTTGCATAAAGAACACTGTATTTTGCAATAAAGTTCCTTGTTTTTTGCCATTATCATTTTTTAAAATGTAGACTGCCATAATAATACTCGTGTATGTGGGAGTTTACATCTAATTCACTTTGCTGATAATAGTTTTAAGAAGATTTGAAATATCAGAGTGAGACAGAAAAAAGTGGTGACATTTTCCATGAGAAGATATGAATTAAAAGGAGTACTGCATTATGATTTGTATATCTGGGAATGTTAATTTCTGTGATGGTGCTAATTCTATTTATAAGAGGGGAACCAAAAACTTAATTTGAATTTTCATTTAGGGTATTCCTAAGTAATGAGCACATGGAAGAAGAAACAGGGTTATGAGAGATGTATGTGTATACTGTGTTCACCTTTGAGATGTGTGTATCTAGATTTCAGTTGGATTTAGTGAAAGACAATAATGAGAATTATGAGAACAGATTATTCTGTAAACTCCTTTTCTTCTTAAGCATTTATGAAATATACTTGCTAGATTGATATGCATCTTATTGTAAACCTCTAAAGTAACATAGAAAGTACTGGGCATTCAATTATGGTAGCCATTATAATTATTATTATAATAGTTATTATTATAAAGTAGTATTTCACTTTTATTAGATTTGTTTTCTCCAGACAATAAACTTAAATTTCAGTAAAAAGAACGATAGCTGACAAATAGCACATATTTAAATAATAATTACATTTTGAAACAAAACATATACATGTTATAAACTCTGTATCTTTTTCTCTCTCTCCATGATTATACTTCCTTAATGAATTCCCATTAGGTGCTCAAAAACAGTAATTTTTACATGCATGGCAGCTATGTTTTTTTCCTTTCAGCTAAACATCTTGACACAGCTTTTCAATTTATTGATATGACTACCAGAGATTGGAAATAACTTTTACACCAATATAATCACTGCATAATGACTTGTAGTTAGCTTAGAAATTCTGGGCAAACTGTTGCCAAATGACTATGGCTGACAGATGTTCACCCAAAAATGACAAAAGTCAAAACAAAAGTCTAGTAAGTGTCAGCAGCTGGTAGAGATTTAATAGAGTAGCACTTAGCACACATTCTGGCCTTATGCAAAATAAACTAATCAGAATAAAACTTGGAAAAATTTACCAAAAGTGGGCTTTGACTCTTCACTAAAGCTTCCTATTTATGTTGCTGTAATTAGAATTTCCTAGACATGACAAAATGGTAGTATTGGATATAAACAAGATAATATGGTGCTATTTTTTGTATCTAGTTATATACAAGAGCTAATTATACTAATATTCAAAGTCTGATTAGAGGGAGGAAAAGACATTTTATTATTTAAGTACTGTACTATTTAAAATTAGATTAAATTTTAAAGCATAAATTTCTAAATATTGATATCTAAAAATCCAATCAAAATTCATGACTAAGAAATAACCTTGCTTTCTTTTCCCCCCTTCTTAAAAAAGCCTCACTTTCTCCCTCTTTAACAAAGCAAACAGTATATTGGTATTCTAAAATTGTTTTGTTTGTATAATGGATTCCTAAACTGAGATTCATAATTTGTGTTGGTCTTTCCCTTACTTATGCCCTCTATCTTTTTAAATATCATTTACACAAATTGAGAGAATAAACCAGATTTCACCCTAGCATAATTTATAGATTTAGATAGACTGCAAGAGGCTAGAAAAAGTATGTACTTACGTCTCCTGTATTAAACAAACTGAAGTGTCCGCACAGATGTATTCTAAAAGAAGTTGGGTCTATGAAGCTGCTTAAATGATTTTTATAGTGACATTGAGTCATGAGCCAAATGGTGACTGGATAGCACGCTAATTTTACTCCTGTAAATGGGGACACATGAAAATGAGACTCACAGACTTGGAAGAAAGAATGGAGAGAATGTCATCAGCAGGCACTGAAGTCTTCTCTCTAATATAAATGGTATGATTTTTTTTTAAAAGAGAAGGAAAATTCTTCCTCTACCATTATTACAAATGCAGTTACATGACTTCTCCAGTGTTACTTTATAAAATCATGTGAAGTTTGCTAAAAGTCATTGAGTAGTTTCCTATGTGCTTAAGATTTGGTCTACATTAGTGTTTCTGAAACGTTTTGGTCTCAGATATCCATTACATTATCAAAAATTACTGAGACCCCGAATGAGATTTTGTTTATATAGTTATATCTGCCAATATTTACATTATGTGAAATTAAGACTGTAAATTTTAAATATTTATTAATTCACTTAAAATATAAATAAAAAGCCCATTACATTTCAGTAAATAATATATTTTTAGTGAAATGAAATATATATTCCAAAGCCAAAATAAAATGGTGACAAGAATGGCATTGTTTTACATTTTGAAATTCTCTGGCTTAGTTTTGCAAATGTCTGGCTTAACAAAAGACACCCGGTTTCTCATACCTGCTTCTGCGTTCAATGTCTCAATATGTTGTTTCAGTTGAAGTATATGAAGAAAATCTGGCCTCACACAGATTTCTTAGTTGGAAAAGTGAGGAGAATTTTAATAGCTTTTTCAGATAATTATGGATTTTTAAATTTTGCAATGTGGAATCTAAAACCATATCAATATGCTTCCCTTACTGTTTTATTAAAATCTATTGTCTACTTTGCAACTTAAATGGATATTTTGCCCATGTGTATTTTTTAAAATAACAGGTATTGGTCATTTGGAAAAATATTGGTTCACTAGGTTATGCAAAATTTCCAAATAGTAGCTTATTTCATTATACAATATCACATTTGTTAGTAATGCCACCTATCTCAACAGAAAATTCTTTAAGAATTGAGAAACTGACAAGTTCACAGGGGCCGATAATAAGTTTTCCAAAATTGTAATTTTTATTTGAAAGCTCAGATTTTATCACTGGCAACAGATACAGTTGGATTTTGCTTCTCTTGAAGTGACAAGCTCACTTTGTTCATTTTCAAGAAAATCTCTGCCAAATATCCAAGTTTGAAAAAAACCCAGTTTGCTTGTCAGTTGTTCTTTCAAGTAAAAATGGTGACTCATGAGAAAAGTGGCTAATTTAGCTCTCAACCCAAGCAGTCACACAAGTACTTACTTGAGATAACCATGCAGTTTGGTACATCTTCACTGACTTACCATTTCAACACACAGAATATTAAAAAGACATCTACTCAAGAGTCAAGATTTGACAAAATTAGTATATTTTTACTCCTTAATCAAGTACATTCTTAGGTACATCTTGCATTTTAAAAATATTAACTCTGAGTGTGTGGTATTTACCACTCAGAGTGGTAAATAGCATCAGTATTAGTATGAAAATTATTTTAAACTTGTGAATCTACTGCAAGTATCTCAGGGAATGACTGAAAGGGTCATTGGGGACATGCAGGAGTTGGGGGACCAAATTTTGAGAACTGTTGATCTACACAGTAACAGGAAGCTATCTGACAAACACTACGGATTAGAGAAGGGAACCCTTTTGTAAAGAGAACTTAACTAAGCAGGTTTTTGATTCCTAAAATATTCTGGAAATAATCAGCTATTTCCATGCTAAGTACAATACTATCTATCTTTTTCTTTTTTCTTTTCCTGCATAAGAATATTATTTATTTATCTAATTCAGGCTTACAAACAATCTAATAGCTTATTTCTAAGAACAACCCCCCAATCTCACAAATCAGAGGGCTTCAAATTAAGTCTCATGAGACAGGACAGGGTGCCAGAACTTGATGCTACCTTAGTTCCCCTTTTCCTTGAATTGGGCTATATTCTAGTCACATTTTGGAGTAAGTGACAACAAAGAAGAAATCAAGAACCATACCCTGTTAATAACAACAATTTGAAAATTTCCACAGAAGTCTCCTCTGTTAAGGCATAATTATAAATCCTGCGCCAGATCATGACACTGCATGCTCTAGAATACCATTTGGTATAATGGGACACGTATTGTCCTTTAGAAGAGTTTGGATAGTGTTCTATCAAAAGCACGCTTAAAAAAAGTAATCTCATAATCACAGAATGATGCCAACACATATTAACTCTGTGAAGTCAAACCCTCTTTTGTTCTAAATCCAAGGCATTGACTTTTTAAATCACAAAATATTGTTAGAATAAATTTTGCCTAATATGAGATCAAATAGGCTGTCTTTGATGGTTTTCATTCACAGTAAGTTTTTGACTAATACTACTACAAATAATAACCCATCTACATTTGTTGGGGGGAGTTCGTCACTTCTTCCCTGATTTTCAGTGTATAATAAAAATTCTCAAGTTCAAAAATTTCCAACATTTGATACTAATGGTTATTATTCTCAATCTTCTCTCTATTCATCAATTCATCTCTGATCCCCAGTAATGTGATAATTGTGATCCTTATGCCTTCATTCAAGATTATATATATATTTTTTCCTTGTTTTGACATGGGCACATTTTCATATTGTTTTTGTAAATTCATGACCTAGTCAATTGTATTATTACTTAACTTCTTCTCTGAAACTTCCTTTAGCCCAGATTCAAATCCTTTTTTTTTCTTCCCACAGTGCTTAACAAATCAAAACTTTGTAATGAGAAATCTAAGGCTAAAAATGTTATAAAGCCAGAAGCACAGGCTATCTCAAGAAAATATTTTCCCTGTCTAATTAGGCAAGCTAATTCATACAAAACAAAGCTATTCATAAATTCCTTTGTTGATCTCTGGCTGACCCGTTCACCATCCTTAAAAACAGCAATTTCTTCATTGTTTTGTGTTTCTTAAGTCTCACTTGTATTTCATCTTCTTACACTCCATAGAAACTCTTGCCTAATGAATTTATGGAGAATGTCAAGGTCATCCTACATAAATTCCTTCAATTGCTGTTTCTTTATCATCACATCAAAATTGCCATCTTTTTATTTGAGTCCTTTTGCCAACATTAATACCTGACTGGTGCTCTTGATTCTATCTTCTCTCCTATTATTTTTCCTTCAATCCTGCCTTGTGCTTCCGGAGTCTTTCTTTTCCCTGCTTCTCCAATGCCTATAAAATTATTTACATATTCTCTGGTATAAAATATATTTCATCTTTTAGCTCTGTTCTTTTTGTCACTCACCTTTTACTTTCATTAACTCTCAAACTTACAGAAAAAGAGGTAGATACTAATTTTCCTGCATCCTTTACAATGCTTTATTTTTAATGCCTTTGCAATTTAACTTACATATCTATCAATTTACCAGAATTGTTTTCTCAGAGAAAAACCATTACAGATTAATCACAAAATTCAACAGGCTTTTCACTGTAATCACCTATATCAAATTGTGTACAACATTTTACGTTGCTATTCCTCTCTTCCGGAAACATCTTTCTCCCTTGGCTCTGATAGTTACTGTACTCTTGATTCCCTCATAATCTTCTTATATTTCTTCTTGCTCTTTCCCTCACTTAACTATTAAATAATATATTTTCTCTCTTTTGTTCTGTTTGGTAATCCCATTTACCCCAATTGTCTTAAATTCCAACTGTGTATAGATGGCTATCAAATCTATAATTTGGGGGCCTGATATTTTGCTGAAGCGTAGCTTGGGAATTTTTACTACCTATTGGATATTCCCCCATGTTTGTCCTTAAAAACTCAAATTCAGTAAGTTCAAATGGAATCTCTTTGCTGCATCTCTACCTCCACCCCCCAAACTATTTATTATCCTTATCATTTTAGTGTATATTACTACTATTTTCTTAGGTATCCATGATATTAATAGAAATCTTAGAATTGTGTTCAATTACTTCCATCTCACTAATTCTTCCCATCTAATCAATTCTCAAACCTCATTGTTTTAATTCTATCCATTCAATGCTTCTTAAGTATTCTTCATTTCCGTTCTTTGTCTGGTCACTCCCTTCATCATCTCTTTCTTGACTATTGCAATTATAGGCTAACTACTTACTTATCTAAACTTATTCTTTTCCAAGTTACCCTTTACACTTTCACCAGAATTAACTTTATTAAACATAAAATACTCAAAAATCTTCAGTGGCTCCTGGGAACCCTCAAAACATAGTTGTAACTTTATTTGCATGGCCCTCAAGAATGTGAACCCAACCTAATTTACTAGCTTTTTTCCCTATACTATCTCTCCCATGTATACTAAGTTAGATCATAGCAAACACTTGCTATATCTCTGGTGTTCTCTTATTGGTCTTCTCATGCTGCTTTTCTCAACCTGGAGTGACCTTCTCTCCCAATGACAACAAAATCCTCCTCATCTTTCAAACCCACTTTACAAGCCACAACACCTCCCAATCTCCAGGTAAAATAAATAACTTTATTATAATATTTATTTAATTTGGCACTATGCAAGAATTAATTATTTTCATGTTGCTCTTCTTCCTATATTATATGTTCCTTGAGATCTGGGCCTTTGATTTTTGAGTCCCCTCAGAATGCTTGGCACAGGATTTTGTATGTTGTTCTTACATCTGGAAAAAGTATATTGTAGATTTATTTTTAATCATCATACTCAAGATCCTTACTGGTAAAGTAAATTTGTCAACGTTATCCCATTGTCAATAGTAAAAGTATTGATAGCTCAGAAAGCATGTTTCTTTATTCTTATTCATTTAATTTTCCTGTCTCATAATACTTATCATCAATATAAAGAGGTGAACTGTAATCATTTCCTCTGATACATTTTTTCTTCTGTGTATTCTTAATTATGACAGAAGATTTTTTAAAAATAACAGCAACAAAAAGCACTCTAGAAATCCAAGTAATCTATCCTATTTTCACTTTACGGAAGGTTACCGCTTGTAAAGTTTTTTATAAAATATATATGACTAAAGTAGCGAATTAATGCATGGAATGATTTGTTCTGTCCTTCTTTTGTTAAGGCTTTTTACATCACTTATTTAATATTTCAAAAGGTTTATAAATCATCTATTAGCTAATCTTTGCAGCATCCCTGCTGACACAGTCAATTAGCTGGAGAAGTACTGCTGGTTGGCAACTGACAAGTAATATTACTTGCACATTACAGATGAAGAAACGAAAGCAGAGAGAGGTTAATCGACTTGACCATGCCTTTACACAGTGAGTGGTAGTACTGATGTCACAATGGGGACCTGGGGTTATTCACATCAAAACCACAAAAGCATTAAGAGTCCAGAGCTGGTGCTGTTCTTTATTATATTATACTTTCTAAATCCTTTGTTTAATCTCCTTTTCTGGCTCTCTATGAGTCCAAGGAGGAAAGATACTTTTAACATCTATACCTTCTCATTAAACTAGACTATTTTTTCTACATCCAATAAATATTTAGTTTTTGCAAGGACATTAGAACATCGACACATTTCTTCTCAAAATAACTCATTATTAAATTTTCCATCTTTAAAAGCACAATGAAAGATCAAATCAATCTCAGTAATATTTTCTGGTCTGTTCTGGTCTGGTCTAAGTTGTAATAATGACCATAGTAACAAAACAGCTATTGTTTACTAATTATTTATCAAAAATAACAAAAATATCAAGTATTTGCCAGATATAACACTAAGAAGTTTATGTGAATTGTATAGTTTAAATTCATCAACAAATTTATCGAAGAGGAATGTTCATTATCTCAGTTTTAAAGATGGAATATTAAAGGTTTAGAAATATTGTCATGAAACTGATAGGTGATTTAACCACTTCCAAAACCAGTTGCCATTTTCCAACATTCATTTTGGAACATACTATACTTAATTTTTTGTTGATGGTTTGCCAACCCTATTTTTTTTTTAATATGTAAGCAGTTCACATACTGCAGTGTTGAGACATTACTGTGTAGGGTGATATTTTATTGACATCCCTACAGAACCTGGCTTTTTAATACTATCATCTCATATACATCATATTAATTGACACTGCAATTTCTTCCTTGATTTGTATATCTTTTTTACAAACGCTTTGCATTCCAACATCCACATATCTGATCTACTCAACCATGTGATGGTCTTCATCTTCAGACATCTTGCTGTCTGGGCTGTTCAACCCTGTGACAGTAAAAGCACACTCACTAGGGACTAGGAATTTGAGAAGGACTTAGAAAATGGTTTGACACCTGAAAAACATGGCTCCAGAATAGGAAAAAAAATCTGCAAAGTTGAGATAAAAACTTGTGTCATTAATATTTTCAACTAATATTACTACAACAGCAATGTTACTCAGCTTTCATATAGTTATCTATAAATTATATTGGATATGTGACTTGGGCACATTTTAATGCATTTGATAACATTTAGGGTAAAGCTTCTAAAAGGGCAATTGCCTAGAACTGAGGAAGGTTTAAAAATGGCCCTGCACAGAATGAACTAGAAGTGACTTCAATGGGAGGGTGAGGCAGAGATGCTGGACCCGGAGAGTGACAGAGCAGGCGTACATTGGAGAGAGCTTTCCTACATAGGAGAGCCAAGAATTTGTTACTTATTGAGTGGGGAGCATGAAGGTAGGGGACCCTATAATGAGAATCCTAGGATTGCTTCTAGATTTCTAACTTGGATAAATGACAGGACGGTACTCTTTGGTGAATACTAAAGGAACAGCAACAGCAGCAAAAGTCTAAGAGTGGAACTTTAACATATCACAATGCCACCTTTAAAGTAAATTTGGCAGTCTTCTCCTTTTTGAATGAGTGAAAATGCATTAATTAAAGACATACACATTCACACACCTGCTAATATCTGCTCTTCTGCAATCATGTGTTTTCTGTAGAGCGTCTAAATATCTATTCCAGTTGAAGTAGTGCTTAAACACTTCAATATGCCTCTTTTCAGCCAAAAAGAAAAACTGTCTATGACTGTTTCAACATATTTTAAATATATGTATAATCACTGCCAACTTATCTGCTCTGCAGATACTAGTGTCCTATACGATATTTAATATCTCCCTTTATTGAAAATGTCACTGCTCAGTATTATGATTAATGTTTTTCATTTTTATTATATGTCTGAATGTTAGAATTATTGATTAATCTCTTTATTAATGGAATGATCTTCAGCACAATGTTAAATACTCTTCTTCTCTACCATTATGATATGTTATTTTAAAGATTTTCCATACAATTACTTTAAATGGGATTTTCAGATTTTTTCAGGCTTTTTGAAGTCAGTAGGATAGGCTCCAGCGAGTAAAAGAAATGCTGAAGAACAACCATATGAATTAAACAAACTTAAGTAGTTAAGAAAGCACTAACCTAGCCATTGAGAAATATATACTAATATTTACATAGTATGTACATATAAATCAATAGTTTCAAAATGAGATAATCCACTGAACAAAATATCTTAAAATGTGAATTAAAAGATGTTGTAGGGCTTCCCTGGTGGCGCAGTGGTTTAGAGTCTGCCTGCCGATGCAGGGGACACGGTTTCGTGCCCCGGTCCGGGAAGATCCCACATGCCACAGAGCGGCTGGGCCCGTGAGCCATGGCCACTGAGCCTGCGCGTCCGGAGCCTGTGCTCTGCAACGGGAGAGGCCACAACAGTGACAGGCCCGTGGACTGCAAAAGAAAATAATAATAAATAAAAAAAAAGTAATAAAAAAATAAAAGATGTTGTAAAATCTCTATATGATTAAGATACAAAAAACTTATAAGCTTGGAATATAAATAATAAGTGCATTTTTGTCTGGGAGACAAGTTGTTATCTGGGAAACCTCAAGACATTTTGTAGATTACCGAAATCACGTTCCTATCGATCTTGAGCACTTCTCCTATCAATTCTACAATTAGTATTGGTAATTAGCATTATGACTCTATTTCACTATCAGGAACATTGAAGAAACTATTTAAAGTGCTAAACATTGGTTTTAACAAATAAAACACAATTCATCTGAAGAAGATGTTACAATGAACTGAGGAATTAAAAGATCTCAAAGTAGAGAAATTTCACTGACTGCAGTATAAACAACTTGAGGCTAGAGAGTTTCTGTTTTTCCTGTTTGCCCTCCAAAGTTTGGAACAGTGTTATATGCACGGTGCAGGGTAATAAGCAAATATTTAACAAATGAAAAGTACTGAATTCATTACCTTGTGGTACAAATTAGGATTCTTTTGTACTGTAACTAGAAGATTTTAATTTCAGCATTATGACTTATGAATGTCTTTGTCTGATTCCCAGTTCTGTTTGAGTGATAATTACAGGACTTCATGTTTATCCTATCTTCTAGGATTTCACTTTTGCATATCTGTTAATTCATAATTTTGATATTTTTAGAGCACAACCAAAGACTATAAAAACACATAGAGCAAGCACTTGCCAAAGAACTCTAAATATGAACTCGGATATGAAATTAGAGCCATGCTTGGTTATACTTCTAAGTGCTTCATCTAAAGAGAGACCTGCAACACTGCTGCATGAATTAATCACCTAGGGTGACTTTTAAACCTACCAACAGCTGGCCCCTCTATCATATCTGATTTTATTCAATAGTCTAAATGATAATAATTTTTTGATCAAGAACTTTATTTTACTGGTTGTAAAGGTGCGCACATGCAGGCGCACACAATCACCAGTGCTTGTAAAAATTGTGGGACAGAATTAATCATAATTATTGAGTTTAAATGTCATTTATCAACTTATTAAAGTGCAAGCATGCAGGGAAAATAAGCTAAAGGCAAGTCTTTCGTTTTTCAATTTATTTTTAAAAAGTCTTGTAGAAATCTTTATGAAATTAACACAAAATGGTGGTACCAAAAATCTTTTTGCTTTGTTTATTCCCTAGTCTGTGGCAATGTAAACAGTGGAAGTTTACCCAGAATTAAAGTTAAGGAAAGCTATACTGTATTAAGTTTAGCCAAACATTGTCTAACTTGCAATCATATTTTTTTCAAATAAATAAAATTTCTATTCTCTTCTCTCTCTCCTCATCTCCCTTAATAAGGTATGTCAACTCTAACCCCACCCCCCCATACACACACCTTGTCGCCTCTGACATTATCTCCTCTACTAGACACGCTTTTGTACTTATTGCTACACAACAGTTCAACAATAAAATGTGATAAATGCAGGCAAAGGTGTTTCAAGAAAGAAGGTAAATGTCCTTACACATTTTCAACGTAGAAACAGAATTTTTCAAAAATGAGTTACAAAACAGCAAAATTAAAAAAAAATTAGTTATAGGTAAAGTTTGCAGATAATGTTGTCATTCCTCTTAAAAGAAGAGGGATAAGGCACAGAAGAAATGTGTTGAGGACAATGAAAATAAGCAGTTACTGCAATCTATTTATGCTGCATTCAATGGAGTTAGAAGACAGAGGCTTGAGTGCTGTCGTTATTACTCGTTTGCCGTTTGATGGTGGGTAAAGTAATTAATTTCATTGGGTTTCTCTTTCTATGCCTCTAAAATGTGGATTCCCAGGCTAAGAAAATATTTCAAATCTTTTCTAGGTCTAAAAGTCACAGACCTTAGTGTCTGTGTACCATTTACAAAGGCCACATTTTCACAAAAGATAGCATTCTTGTAAAACACCTTTATAGAAAGAAAAAGCTATATTTAGAAAGTCCACTCAGTGTCCAGGGTTTTCTGAAGTCGTACTGCTGTTCATAACCAGGTGTAGGCCAGTAGGACAACACATTTGCTTTAATAACTGTCCAGATTTCTTGGAGTTAAAGATAAGTTTTTCATTATTCTGTTGACCTAAGAAATTATTGAAAATAAGAATTGTTCTAATTTACTTATTGAATTGCCCAGTTCTTACCTGGCCTGACATGAAAGGTGATTTAAAAGATGGCATTTAAGTTTGCACATATAGCCTTCATCCTGCTGTTTCATCACAGACCTCTTACAGGATAAACACGTGCAACCATTTTGAGTTTCCGAATGGGAGTGCTCCTTAGAGTATTTTCCCCTTATAAATTTCTTGCCAACTTACTCCACTTTGAATGCAGGTAGAAATTTATAAATTTCTCCAAGAACTTATTTTTATTTTTATGAATCTTACTGATTTTCTTTTAATACCGAGGACTTTATCAAATTCATAGACATTTGATAGAATAAAAAGCAAAAGCATAATTAGGAAAAATCCAAAAACCTCAGATAGAAAATAAGATGCTATGTTGTTAGTAACAGAAATTAGCACAAATGGACTGAAAAACTGACCACCATTGTAAACTGAGCTTTTAACTAGGGGAGTTGCCAGGAAAAGGAGGATTACCTGACTCAGGGGTCTTCTCCTCTTTCTTTGCCTTCTTTCAACAATCTCGAAAATTAAAGAAAGGTTGAAGTGACAATAAAAATAATTTATTTCCCAAACCATTTGAGAGTAGTTGCCAACACAATGCAACATCTCCCCCAAATCCTCTAGTATTTCCTACAAACATATATCCAAATATAATCATGAAAATCAGGAAATTAACACTGACACATTACTACAGTGTTACTAAGCCTCAGACCCCTTTCAAATTTTGTCAATTATCCCAATCACGTCCTTCATAATAAGAGGATCAGCCCAGCGTCACATGTTGCATTTAGTTGTCCTGTCTCTTTAGTTTTTTAATCTGGAAAATTTTCTCAGGCTTCTCTTGAATTTCATGAACGAGAAAATTTTAAAGAATATGGATCAGTTACTTTGTAGGATTTAGCTGTTTGTATTTGTCTCATGATTATTCAGGATATGTGTAGTTGGCAGGAATAACACAGTGGTGAAGCTCTGTCCTCTCACTGCTTCCTATCAAACAATTTTGGCAAACTTTTAACTTGTAACCTTACTGGAATATTATTTCACTCATTTGATTAAGGTGTATCACCCGGTCTTCTCCACTGTAAAGTTATTTTTTTCTCCTTCATTATTAATCATTTTTGTGGTAAGGCACTTTGTAATTATGTAAATATCCTGTTCCTCATCAAACATAATTTATTCAGTTTAATTATTTAAATCAGTATGAACTCATAGACTCCTATTTTATTCAATTGACTATGTTTCTACCATTATTTATTTTGAGGCTTAGATTGTTCTAGATTTGTCCAGTGGAAACCCCTTCAGTTTGGCTTCTATATCCTTTGATATTTCCCAATTATTCTTTGATATCTCCCTTCTTTTTTTTTTAACATCTTTATTGGAGTATAATTGCTTTACAATGGTGTGTTAGTTTCTGCTTTATAACAAAGTGAATCAGCTATACATATACATACATTCCCATATCTCCTCCCTCTTGCGTCTCCCTCCTTCCCACCCTCCCTACCCCACCCCTCTAGGTGGTCACAAAGCACTGAGCTGATCTCCCTGTGTTATGCGGCTGCTTCCCACTAGCTATCGGTTTTATATCTGGTAGTGTATATATGTCCATGACACTCTCTCACACCGTCCCAGCTTACCCTTCCCCCTCCCCGTGTCCTCAAGTCCATTCTCTACATCTGCATCTTTATTCCTGTCTTGCCCCTAGGTTCTTCAAAACTATTTTTTTTCTTTAGATTCCATATATATGTGTTAGCATATGGTATTTGTTTTTCTCTTTCTGACTTACTTCACTCTGTATGACAGACTCTAGGTCCATCTACCTCACTACAAATAACTCAATTTCATTTCTTTTTATGGCTGATCCCTTACTTCTTGAAACAATAATATGTTCTAGGGTCATCTTATATTTTCCCTGTAGCAGCTCTAGAATCAGCCATTTCTCCAAAGAGCTTTAGTTCCTTCAGTTGGAGAGCTGTATTTAGAAACCAAGATCCAGACACTAGGTGTATTCATTGCTCTTGGGAAGTAGTGGTCCCAGGTACTCTCAATAGGCAGAGCTAGGGGATTTAGGTACATATATATATACACACATATGAAAACACATATTCATAACCATTTACACATATTCATAAACATATTCAGAAACATATGCATACATATTGTCTATGTTTGTTTCTGTAATGTCTCTATATTGAAAATCATGTGCTCACATTAACATCCTCCATTCCCTTTCAACACCCTTTCATTCTAGTTTTTGCCCTTTTCATATTTTAACTCCCTCCACAGATATTAAAATAACACTGATTACCATATCCTTAATCTCCTTACTTATCTGATCAATCTTCCTGTATTTAAGTAAATTCTTGTAGCTGCCACTTTCCCATCCCACACATTTTCTCCACCTGGCACGGGTTATGACTATCTGTACAGAGTGGTTGCCAAGGCCACTTCCTCATGTGGATGCCCTTTCACACGAATCAGACTTCAGCAGTCAACTCCAGGCTCCCTTATGCAGACATCCTCTCCCCTTTCTCAGACTCTGAGACCCAATGCCAAGTCATGTGGTTCCTTGAATGCCCACCTCCCCCATGCTGACAAAGGGTTATTTTACCTCACTTAATGGACCAATTTGTTCAAGAAGGGAAGGGATCACAACACTGTAAAGCAATTATACTCCAATAAAGATTTAAAACAAAAAAAAAGTGAAGGGACAAGGAAGGGGATGAAGAAAGGGAGGTGGACAGGGATGAACAGGTATCTTTTCTTTCTAAACAATATTTGAAGAGGTCCTTCATTTAGAAGTTACCAAGACATTATGAAGTATCAGCTGAAGAACTGAAACAATGACATATATTTACACATCTGTATCCCTACATCTATGACACACAATGTACACCTAATTTTACAGCAACCAAAATATAATTTAACACAACTTATGATGCTCAGCCATACACTTTAATACTCAGCAACTTAGAAAAATATGCAGTGCCATGGCTGTTAACTATCAGTGCATTTATATGAATGCATTTGTAAAACTCCCAGCCAGGAGTGCTTGGGATAGCGTCTCTACTGGTCCTTACTGGATCCTCTTCTTCTTTTGTCACTCTTTTCAGTCATTTGTCGATTCTCGATTGTATCTCACTGGTGACTTGCATGACCATTGGTAATCATATCTGGGCAAATACCCCAGCTTGGTGTCTCTCAAAGGGCTGACTGAAAACCATTTGCAACAGAATCAACTGAGGTACTTGATAAAATTCAGGTCCACAGGCCCTGTTCTGATTTCCTGCTCAGAAGCTCTTTAGAGAGTAATGAGTATTTGGAAAATACCTTAGCTAATTCTCACACATTAACACTGAAACCATGGTGTAGTTTGCACGTCTACAATTCCTCAAAGTTCACGGTTTAAAACACATAGGTCTCACCAACTGCAGTTCTTTCATTTTAGCTTCATCAATTCACATTTGTTATTTAACCAACTTGGAAATTGCTAGATGTGTGAACAGCCGCCAAAGTAAAATGTATCTATCTTTTGCAAAAATGTCTTCTATCAAATGTCTCTACAAAATGAAATGTAAATACCTTCTAAGATCTTGCTTGGAGGAATCTTACAGATTTTTTAAATCTTCCAGATTTTAGGGAATAGCAAGTGCAAAGGCCCTGATGTTGGGAAAGCCACTGCAGAAAGAAAATCTGGATGTGTGTGTGAGAGAATGGTAGTAGTAAATGAGTTTGGAGAGTAGGGCAGAAGAAATATTGAATAAAGCATGTAGGACAGGTAAAAAGTTTAATTTTTATTCTAAAGTGATGGGAACGGGTTTTGCGAAATAATGTGATATGATTTATGGGTTTTTTTTTTTAGATTATTCTGGCTATTGTATTGGTTATAGACTATAAGGATTGGGGCAAGAGGGGAAGAAGCAAGGAGGTTGTGGAAGAGGCTGCCTATTGCATTAGATGAGGCAAGCAATGATGGCTTGGAGTAAGTAAAGATGGCAAGAGTAAGGTGAGAGGTAGGTGGATTCAAAATGTATTTTCAAGTTAGAGCTGGCAAGAATTTCTGATGGACTGGACATAGGAATTGTGGGAAAGTGAGAGTTTAAGCATGAATCTAACATTTTTGGCCTGAGCAACTGGATGAGTTATGGAGCCAGGAAAAACTGGAGTGCAATGGATGGATCAAAGCAAAATACTTAGCTTTATTTGCTAAGTTTGAAATGTCTATTATGCATAGATTGGAGATATTTAGTGGGAAATTGGAATTAGGAGTCTGGAGGTTAGGTGAGTGGTTAGGGCTAGAAGTATGAATTGGGGAGTCATAAGTCATCTTCCCATTAAAGTAATGGGACTAGATTAAAACTCATGAGTAGTTAAGGTAGATGGAGAGTGAAGGGGGCCAGCAATGAGTCTTAGGGCATTCTAACAGACGTTGAGGGATGGGAGGCATCACCAAGGTAGATTGCCAAGGAATGGTGAGTGAGGAGGGGAGAAATCTAGGAGAGGATGGTGTCCTGGTAGCCAGTGAAACAAAATATTCATTCTGGAAATTATGAAGTTCATTTTCCAAAGTTTCTTGAATTGATGAGAATTTGAAACTTGGTATTTTAAAAAGAGCTTTAGCAAACAGAAAAGAGAATAATTTTCTATCATGAGTGATTGATTGCAGTAGCATGGGGAATGGAAAAGTTGTGAAAAGGGAATCAAGAATTTATGTAAAAGACAATTTTAAACAAAAGTATTCATTTAAAAAACAAGTACAAAATATTTAGACATTATATTTTGTCTTTGTGTCAACAGCAGCTACAGCATGCTGTAAGTGAAAGATGAAGGATTACAGTTTAATATCAAATCAGGGAAGAAGGTGAAATACTTGAATTGTTTGTAGATTTTTAATAGATTTCAAACCTTTATTGGTTTTGAATAATGTCATGTTTCAAACACAATTTTCTAAATAATCATAACAATTTTAGAATCAGAATAAGCCTTATATAACATTATATAAACCTTATTTAAATGCACATATGGTTCATTTTTATGGGTAAAACTAGGACTCTGGTCTTCTGATTACCAGTACCATTTCTTATTGCAACACACTGTTCAAATGTATAGATGATTGGAAAAAAGAGCATACCAGTGATCTCTTAAATGTTTTATAAAATATTAAGTAATTAAAATTAGGGGAAATAAAGCTCATGAGGATTAAATTACAGGAAGAGTTTATAAGAGGGCAAAGAAGTAGATGTATTTCCACATGGATAAATAGGAGATTTTAGGAGAAAATGACCAAAATTGCATTTATAAGGTCATGACACTAGCTAAATGAAATAAAGACAACCATCATGTGAATAACATATAATTTTGAAGGTGAACTTTGAATATGGAGACTGATACAGATTAACATCTGATTATAATAAAAATCAGATAGGCAGGGTAACAAGGTCTTCTTCATCCAATCACAGCTTATCAGGAATAAGGGAACCTCTTGATACTTTGGTATGTGCCATTTTAGAACAATGAACTTGCTACAAAGTGAACACTTGACGCAAGAAATAGTTTAGAAACATAAATATGATTCAAGAAATTCATGCATAGTGAAAGCTATGTTGGATTATTTCAAAAAGTTAGGGATGACTAGGTTAAGTAACTTCTCTTTTTAATAACAGAATAACTGTCACATGAAAGATCTCACTATGCCATTGACAAAGATAAAATCCCGGGACGCCATGGCTTCACAGTCTAATAGTCTAGAGCTACAATGTCCAGGATAGTGTCCATTAGTCACAAGCGGCTATTAAATACTTGAAATGTGGGCAAGATTGACTTAGCAACTGAAATTTGAATTTTACTGAATTTTATTGAACTTACATTTAAAAATTTATGGGCTTCCCTGGTGGCGCAGTAGTTGAGCGCCCACCTGCCGATGCAGGAGACACGGGTTCGTGCCCTGGTCCAGGAGGATCCCGCATGCCGCGGAGCGGCTGGGACCGTGAGCCGTGGCCGCTGAGCCTGCGCGTCTGGAGCCTGTGCTCCGCAATGGGAGAGGCCACAACAGTGAGAGGCCCGCGTACCGCAAAAAAAAAAAAAAAAAAAACAAAAAAACACATGTGACTAATGGCTATAGTTTTTGACAGCACTAAGAACATTTCCATTATCATGGAAAGTTCTACTGGCCAGAGCTGACGCATAACATTTTTATTTAATTTTACATTTATTCCTCTTTGCTAAGAAAATCCTCTTACTAAAAAACAATATTAGCAAGATGGCTAGATATAAGCTCAAGATGCAAAAATCTATTGGATTTCTATAATCCAGGAACAAAGAGAGAGCTTAAAAATTATTTAAAATGGAAAAAAAACTACCTAGGAATAAATCTAAATAAAAATGTGCAAGACATTTATGGAGAAAATAAAACCTTATTGAAAGATATTAAAGAAGTCTTATATAAATGGAGAGATACATCTTGTTTATGGATAGAAAAGACTCATCATAATGATGTAAATTTTCCCCAACTTAATTTATATAGTCAATACAATTACAATAAAAATACTTAATAGAGGTTTTACAGGATTGCCAATTCTGCAATTTATGTGAGTGGTCAAGAGCAGCTCAGACACACCTAAAAAATCCATTCATTCCAAAATGGTGCTGGAAAACTTAATTATTCATAAGAAAACAAAGAAATTGGGTAATACAGACAAGTCGATTGTAAGTGCATTAATGGCTTGAATATAAAACAAAGATACACTAGAACTTTCAGTAGAAAATATACTATATCTGGGTAGCATTAAACTAGGGAAGGACATTTAAGTAGAACAAAAAGACACTGAGCTAAAAGATAAATTTGATTTCATTAAAATTGAGAGCTGCTATTTATCACAAGACAACATTAAAAAAGTGAGAAGGCATGAAATAACTTATTTGTGTCATATATAGCTGACCAAGGATTATTTGCTTGTATTTAAAGAACAATAGAAATAAGTAAGAAAAAGATAACCAGTAGAAAAATGGACAAAAGATATTCTCTGGACTTTCACAGAATAGGAAACATAGGCAACTATTAAACAAATGAAAGGATTCTCAACCTATCGGTAATTAGGGAAATACAAATTAAAATTGTTATGGACTGAATTGTGTTCCCTAAAATTCGTATGTTGATGCCCCATCTCCCAATGTGGCTGTTTGGAGACAGGGACTTTGAAAACATAAATATGGTTAAATGAGATCATAATGGTGGGGCCCTAACTGATATGACTGGTGTCCTTGTAAGAAGAGGAAGAGATACGAGGGATGTATACACACAGAGAAAAGGCCATGTGAGGACATAGCAAGAAAGCAGCGGTCATCTGCAAGTCAAGGAAAGAGGCCTCAGGAGGACCCCAAACTGCCAACATCTTGATCCTGGACTTCCAGCCTCCACAACTATGAGAAGATAAATCTCTTGTTTTTTAAGCCACTGAATCTGACGTATTTTGCTAGGACAACCTGAGCAGACTAATAACAAGGAACAAAAGACTAGACTGGCCATTCTAACTGGTGAAGCTATAGAGCAAAAGGACTGAAAATTGATTCCATAACTTTGGAAAACATTTTGACATTATTTTTTAAAGTTGACTATTTGAATTCCCTACAACTCAGCAATTCTACTCTTAGTATGTCTACTCTTTTACTTATGTTAAATCTTGCACATGTGTACCAGGAAACATTAAAATAAATGTTCATGGAAGTACTGTCCGTAATAGGCCCAAAACAACCCAAATATCATTAATAGAATAATAAACACATTTTCTTGTATTTATACAATAAAATATTATACAGTAGTACAAATGAATGAACACTAGTTAAAGCAAAGTGGATGAATCTTAGAAGCATAATGTTGAGTAAAAATAGCAAGCACAGAAGACTAAAGTATGATATCAATTTTATAAATCTCAATAATAAGCAAAATCAGATAAAAATTATGTGGATGTTGAACATAAAGCCAAGATCAGAGTGATTTCTTTGGTGAAAGCAGGAAGGTGGCATCAGGGTAGAGAACAGAGAAGACTCAGCAGTTTTGATTCTAGTTCTTAGTTTTGGTGGTGTGTTTGCAGGAGTTTTTATTATTTCTCATAACTTACATACAATTAAATATATTCTTTTTTATATTATCTAATAATATTTAAAAAATCAAAATCATTATATGCCAAAGATAACCCCTAGACATTAATTATAGAGAGTCCACTTTGAAACAACATACATAGTTACTCATAAATCTTCTGTAGTTGAAAGCTTTTAGCTATGAAATTCTTCCCCTTTCATATGAGGACTTTATGTTCCATAATGAAGGAAAATTGTTCCTACTTTGGGACAATTTGCCTTCTTTATTTAAGTGATACTAGTCCTTTGGCTGCCTAGAAATTTTAAAAACAACTGATAACTACATCTACTGCCTGCAGGAGAATAAAGGAAAAGGAGCATAGGAGGCAATCTCATACATTATTGATAAACACATACAAAGACAATATCGGTACAAAGCTATTTCTCCATATAGCAACTTTGAATTTTAATAATAAATACATATATATATATCAAACATTAATAAAAGAATAAAATTATCCAATATGAGTACATTTGCTCTTGTTTTGCAATTAGTTCCAGGATTCTATTTTACATTATTACTTCATATCTGCCAGAGTTGGGTGTGTGTTTGTGTGTTTGGTTTTGTGGAAGCTGCATTGTGCTAAATTTTACATTTCTTTCTTGAATTAAATGGCTTTTGTTATCCCTTGGGAATACTGAAGACAGCAACAGCAGATTACTACCTACCAGTGGAAAAGTATAAATAGCAATTTTAGTCACTAGTGATTCTGAAATTGCCCTTAACTTTGTCCTTATAAAAATGCTCCAAGAATTACGTTTTGCAAATCCACAGATTTACTATCCATATTCAAGTCATTTATGTGGACAAAGAATGTAGCCAGCCTTATCAGTAACAAAGGATATTATAGCCATCAAGACATCAGCCACTGAAGCCACACCCAAAGCCACACCCTGAGGGGATTCAGGATGGAGAAAACAGGATACTGGCCCTAGATAATTAAAGTGCATATCAAGGGAATGATTTCCATGAGACCAGATTCTTGCATCTCACCATATTTAGAAAAGTGCTAAATTTATTAACTTAAGATGTCTAGTTTCTTTAAGTAACAGTAATCTTTTGATGTTCCAACTACCTGTGTTTTTTTTGCAAGAACCCCTAAATACCCTGTGCCCTCCCTTACCTCTTCAGAACAGTCCCTCAGAGCTATCTGAGAGGCTGTCTCCTGACTTAAGTCCTCAGTATGTCCTCCACATAAAACATAATTCCCAACTTCTAGGTTGTGCATTGTTTTTCAGTCAACATTTAATTGTATGGCTCATGTAGGTACTATGCCTAAATGTAATGGGATGAGCTGTAAATTATTAAAACTAGATAAATTCTGTCAGCTCTACCACTAGCTGAGATCCAGGCTTTCACCTCTGGATACTTCTGTCATAGACCTTGGCAGATATGGGGTCTGTGTTGGTCTTAAAATTATTCTTAGAATTGTGGGGACTCATTCATTCTTTCAACAAATTTTTTTGCTTATATTCTATGTGTCAGTTACAGTCCTGGGTCTTGAAATACAGAAGTCAACACACGAAAATACAAGGATAAAACACATTTTCTACCATATTAACTTTTTTCATTCATTAATTCATCCCTAAGTCATTCAACACGCATCTTCTTATTGAATACTGACGAGGGGTCAAATGCTATGCTAACCACTCAGTATATAACTGCAAATGAGATGGATGGGCCCTGATTTTGATGTCACTACTATCTTTTGTCCTGCCATATACTGGGACAGCTTCATTATTCCCTTTACCCTAAGTTTTTATCACAAATTGCTAATGAAAATAAAGCTGTTAGTGGAGTTTCAACATGCATAGGTAAATGAGAACACAGAACTCCCCTTTCGCATGCCCCATTCTCCTCCTTCTAACTCCCTATGTGAACCCACTTTGTGCCAAGACCAAGAAGCTGTGCCCCAATAAGAACCAAGCTGATTTCCTCACACTGACTGGGGCTATTGCTCACTTAGAAGACTTGATGCTTAATTTTGATAAGCAACTAGAAGACCATGGAGACAACCTATAAAAATGATTTGTCTTGGGAGAAAATACTAAAAACGGTTAATGTGCTGTTCCACATGTATAACGTCCTGGGATTAAACCACAGGCACCAAGATCACCAAGTGTACTTGGCAACAATGAGCTACAAATTAAAAAAAAAGCATCATACTGTTATTGTATTCATTTTCCCCCAAGGCACTCTCTGAGAAACACCACAACCTCTAAGGGAATTGAGAACAGCTTCCTTGTGGGGTAGGTTATATAATAGATATGCATCTTTTTCCAAGCAGTTAAATCATATCCAGCTATCAGCACACCTTACTTCAGGTGATTGTAATGTATGAGATTAAATGTTCCTGCCTGATTGGAAACCTTCTTGTCCTCAATTCATTGGCTATACTGGAATTTTTTTCTTGGGTCAGACCTTCAGACTTCTACCAGAAATCGTTCCTTTGGGGAAACCAGGCCTTCCCAGAAACTCAGGAAACTGGAATGCAGACAGCAAGAGAGAAGGAAATTATTTGGACATATAGACCTCAGTTGTTTGGTTTTAAGTAAATGTCCAAGCAAACATCTTCTAAATGGTATAATAACTTTAGGGAAATTCACGGTTTATAAGTTTGGGTACTCATAAACTGAACATATTATGATAAGAGTACAGGTTGCATTTTGTGTCTTCAACTCAAGCAAAGACTTCAAAAAAGACCCAGTTATCCTTTGTTCATTAAGACACAAAGAGAGGGCAAAAAGGGCAAGTTTCGAAGTCTTTTTCTTTACAATTTACTTCCTTTCTTCAGTCTTCAACAAGATCTTCAGGAAATTAACTTTACTAAAGTTAATTATTCATAAAATAAACATAGGAACCTGCAGAAGACTATTTCACAGAGACCTGTAATGTACAATATCCATTGCATACATGCACCATGAGCTTGTCTTTTCTAGCACTGGCATACACAAAACTCTGTGTGTGTGTGTGTGTGTATGCATGTGTGTGTGTGCACACATGTGTCTTTTTTTGTAATGGAGCCATAGGGAGAAAATAAATCTATTGGCTGCAATTCAGTGATGTAGAAAGATTTAAGGGTAAAGGAGAAGGTTACATCAAGTGAAACAATAAAGTCATGAGGTTGTGGTTCCATAATAATAACAATAGCAGTCTTCTGTAACCAAGGGAGCAGGCTCCTCAAATTATAGTCACACCTGTTAGACCATCTGCCCATAAATTTCACACTATCATTAATGGAAAACAAATGGCACTGTCTCTCCTTCCCTTTATGCATTGGCCATCCTCATATAAACTCTTTTTCTCTTCAAGGTCATGCTCTTTCCTATCTGTTTAAAAATATTAGGATTTAGGAGGAGTGATACGTAATGTGCCGTGCCTTGGTACTTGTACCAGTGACGGCTCTGTAAGGAGCACTGGATTGTTAGGAGGCTATCAATTGAATTCCCCTAGAAGCAGAACTTGAGGCAATAATTTGAATGCAAACTGTTCATCTGGGAGGTGCTTCCAGAAAACTCAGAAGTGGAGTGGGAATTGAGAATGGAGGCATGGAACGAAGCCAACAGAGGTGCGTTACCGAATAAATTACTCCTGCAGGGAACTGCTGCCAGTACTTCAGGGGAGCTCTGTGAAACTCTACAGAACATGTCTCAGAGTTATCCCAAGAATCGGTGAGAAACTTGAAGTACTTACCTTCCAGTCCCCTCTGTCCTTGGTTGAAAGCTACACCCAGATACATTAACTCCTGTATACTTCTGGCCTGCCCTAAGGTGGATAATTGCAGGTGGCAGCATGATTCTATCAGCATATAATGGAATGATGAGTGCTGCGGAGATATGAGTGGAGCATTGAAACCATCTAATACAGTCGGGGCAGGAGATATTAATTATTGGCTTGAAAGTCCAAATGGATAACCTTAAATTCCTGGGTTTATGGTTTTACTTTGACATATTTAAGCATGATGTATGAGTAAAAATTTCCTCTGTTAAATCAAGTTTAAGGTCCTAAATCCCTAATCTTCTGGAAAACTGTGGGTATCTTTTAACAGATTTTTGAAAAGTAACATGATTAAGATTTCAAATTGACCATTCATTCATTCATTCACTCATTCAAAAAACATTTATTGAACACCTAAAGTATGTCATGGGTTAGAATAGGCACCAGTGTTACTGTTACTAAAATCATTATCGTGCCACCTAGAATTCAATGTATTGTGACACTCAAATAAGAAAATCCATAGTTACCGTAAAAGATATTACAGAGTGCTATAGGAAGACACGGTAAGACCTTAATTCATGCTGTGGACAGTAGTATATGGGCGATATCAGTAGGGTTACTTGTAGAAGGCAATTGAAATGGATATGTAACATGAAGGAAGGGTGAATTTTTGAGGAAAAGAGAAGATAAATTCATGGTTGCCAGAAAATGAATGGTTAAGGATCAGTCCAGAAAGGAGTTGCATTCATAATCAGTGTAAGAAATGCTCACTGGGGCTTACCTGGTGGCGCAGTTGTTGAGAGTCCGCCTGCCGATGCAGGGGACACGAGTTCGTGTCCCGGTCCGGGAAGATCCCACATGCCGCGGAGCGGCTAGGCCCCGTGAGCCATGGACACTGAGCCTGCGCGTCCGGAGCCTGTGCTCCGCAACGGGAGAGGCCACAACAGTGAGAGGCCCGCGTACCGCAAAAAAAAAAGAAAACAAGACGATGGAGAGGGTGGTAGAGGACAGATCATGCATGGTCCATGTTTGTATGGTAAGTGCTATGGTCTAGTCTTTGTGTTCCCCTCCACATTCATACGTTGAAATCTTAATTTCCGTAGCTGATAGTATTAGTAGGTGGGGCCTTTGGGAAGTGATTATGGTATTAGTGCTCTTATAAAAGAGACCCCACAGAGCTCCCTAAGCTCTTCTGCCATGTGAGGATACAATGAGAAGTCTGTGACTCAGAAGAGGGCCCTCATCTGACCATACTGGCACCCTATTCTTGAACTTGCAGCCTCCAGAACCGTGAGAAAAAAATTCCTGTTGTTTATGAGCCACCCAACCTGCAGTATAATCTTACAGCGGCCCAAAAGGACAAAGAGAGTTTGGATGTGAGATTTTACTCCAAGAAAGATGGGAATCCATTGAAAGATTTTACCTGGTAACTTAGAAGAGAGAAAAGTTTCATAACACAATCAGGTATTTTTATAAGAAAAATTTGCTTCTTTTTCAGAAAGATCACTCTGGAAATACTGTGACTAGATTTTTGGAGAAGGGTGATGGCAGGCCCGGATATAGAAAGATGAGTTAGTAGTCCATTAATATAAGTCAAACAAGAAAGTGGATATAAAAAGTGTGAATTTGTGGCTGAGAGTTCTTTTCTTTTAGTACTTGAAAAATGTTATGTCAATGCTTCTGACTCCATAGTTTTAGACAAGAAATATGCTGTCATTGGAATTGGTGTTTCTCAATAAGTGATGCATTGTTTCTGCCTGTCCACTTTCGAGATTTTTTTTTTGTCTCTACTTTTCAGAAGTTTAATTATGACGCGTCTTGGCAAGGATACCTTTGTGTTTTTCCTCTTTGGATTTGCTCAGATTCTTGAATTTGTGCTATGTCTTCTAAAAAATTGGGACCTTTTTAGTCATTATTTCTTTGAATACTTTGTCAGTCCTACTTGCTCTCTTCTTTCATTCTGGAACTTTGATGATATGAATGTTAGTGCTTTTGTTACTGTTTACAGGTTCTTGAGATCCTTTTCTTTCTCCCATCTCTACCCCTCAGTCTATTTTTCTCTGTACATTTGGGACATTGTATTGATCTCTTCTAAGTTCATGATTCTATGCTTTGTAATCTCCACTCTACTCTTGAGCAAAGTTTTTTGATTGTTGTATTTTTCAGTTCTACTGTTCTCATTTGTTTTTATTCTTATAACTTCTAGTTCTTTGTTTACATTTTCTATTTTTCCCATTTCTGTCAAGGAACACATAATTGCTAATTGAAGCATTTATGTGACAGCTTATTTAAAATCCTTGTCTGATAATTTCAATAGATGTTTTATCTCAGTGCTGGTGTAGGTTTATTGTCTTTTCTCATTTATTCTGTGATTTCCTGGTTCTTGGTGCCATGAGTATTTTTCAATTGTATTCTAAACATTGTGAGTTATTATATGACTCTGTATCCCATTTAATTTTATTATTACTTTTTAGAAGGAAGTCATCCTATTGGAGGTGTAGTATGAGGACTGGGGGGTTACGTACAGATTTCCATTGGGCCCTACTGTCAATACCCCAGCAAAAGTGGGCACTTACATTGTCTCACTGCAGACAGATCAAGTAGAAGTTCAGCTATCCTATTGGCCCTTCTGACACCTTCCCCCCAAAAGTGGGAACATTAATATCATTGTGTTGCCTTTTAGTAGGAGTGGAAATTCATCTCCCCAGTAGATTTACTGACACCAGGGGAGGGGAGAAGTGAAGTGTTTGCTGTCCTTCCTCCCACTTCATTCCTTCTTGTTGATGCCGGGTGTGGGTAGAGGGTCAGCTACCTGCTGGCCCCACTGACACCAGGGTAAGAGGAAGAGAACTGCCAACTAGCCCTGCTTGTGCCATCTCATTCTGTCTTACTGCCTCAGGACGGTTATGGGGATTCAGCACCCCATTGGGTCTCACTGACACCATGTGTTGGGGGTTAGTGGGGTGCCTACTCCCTCCAACCTGTAACATCCTATTCTTATTGATGTCAGGGAGAGACGGAGGCTAGGTCCCACCACTGGACCCCACGACTGTGTGAGGGCAGCCCAGTGCTAACTAGCCTGTCAGGCACCACCTTTGAAAGTCTCTTTGCTAATGCAAAGGGGTGGAGGCTCAGCTCACCACTGCATCACACTGAAACAGCCCTGGTGGGGAATCAGAGCGCTGCCTCTTCTGGAGGGCAGGAGCAGGGTGGTGTGGAAGATCAAATCCTAGCTTGGCCCAACTGAAACCACAGGACATAGGGGATGGGTGCAATATTCCATTGGCACTTGGCTCGAGCAGTGTGTATATTATTGCCCAAAGGGTTTTCTGTCTTTGGCAACCCCTTTCCTCATACCTTGGCTAGGGGGAACAGGGTTCTTTTTTTTTTTTTTTTGAAGCTTTTTGTCTGTTGTTCTGTTGGTGGTTATTGATTGGGGGTTCCTGTAATACCCTCTCCAGGATGTATGGGAAGCAACAGGAAACACAGGGGACTCATCACCATGTTATTCCTCAAGTCCCAAAGTCGCTAGTTAAGTCTGCCTTCTCATTTCCACCTTTCAGTGTCTTCCTATGTTTGTTTGTTGCTATGTTCAGGGTTTTAGTTTTAAGTGGAAGAACCTGGGAGAAATGGGCTACTTCATCTTCTTGGAAGCAAAGGTCTGGAGGCCTATTGATGTTACAAAGTACTGCTGACTGTAAATTAAAATTTGATGATATACACCTTGCCCTTTAAGAATTATTCTGCTAGATGATGTGGCTTCCCAAAGTAGCTACAATTTGATTTTCATACTTCTAAAAGTCAAGTGTTTTGCTGGAGTTGAAATTTAAAGATAAGCAAGAGATGAGGCTAAGATGATCTATGTGGTAACAGATTAAAGTTGGAAACATCAATATACATTCATGTTTAGCTTAATATTGCTTCGTATTGCCTTAATACACATGGTTATGTAGAGAGATACTTATAGATATGTGCATATACATGGGTAATGTACACACATATTATCTCTTTGCTCTGTCAGCTGAGAAGACCTAGAAGCAATGACATCCGGGCAGCAATTAGCACACCCCACACCCAGATCCTGCTGTCTAACACTGTTCTCCACTAAAAACACCTAGTTATCCTTGAAGAAATAGCTGATTCTAGGACTGGGGCAGTAAATATACAAGATTTATATACAAGACCATCTTATAGTGTCAGAAAGTTAGGAAGTTCCAAAAAAATATATAGAATGGGGATACCTCAGAGTGGCACACAAGCCACTGAACTGAAAAGAGTTCACAAGGGTCAGGACTAGAGCAATTTGAGGAACAAAGTAACTAACGTAGAATTAGATTATAACCCAAAGTATAAAGTAAAAATCCATGAGTTCTTCTGATATAAATAAATAATTGGATACATAAATAAATGCGGGAGAATAGATAAATCTCCAGTGCAAAAGAATTCCAAATAGTTTATGTAGTACTCCATCTTAAGCATAACTCTCTATTCCTTAGTTGTGGGCTGAGCATATTGACTTCCTTCCAAAAAGTACAATATGGAAAAGGGAAAACAGTAATTTCACAATGGAGAAACCTGAAAAACACCACCTCAGCCTGGTGATCAAGGTCGACCTCAGCATTCACAATGCATATTGATACTTTGTACACTTGATTTGATCTGACAAAATAACCCTTCTACTCTTGTGGTCTTCCTCCCCTAAACACATAATCCCAATATTATCATGAAAAATGCATCAAACAAATTCTAGTAGTGGGCATTCTACAAAAACCTAACTACTCAAAATTGTCAAGGTCATGCAAGGAAAATCTGAGAAGCTATCAAACCCAAGAGGAGCCTAAGGAAACATGGCAACTAAATGTAATGTGATGTTTTGGATGAAATCCTGGAATAGGAAGAGGACATTAGGTAAAAACTAAGGAACTGGACTAATGTATGGACTATAGTAAACAATAATGTATCAATATTTGTTCATTGATTGTAACAATGTAACATACTAATATAAGTGATCATCATAGAGGGAAATGGGTATAGTGTATATGGAAACACTTTATACTATCTTCTCAATTTTTCTGTAAAATTAAAACACTTCTAAATTATAAAGTCTATAAAAACGTTGTGTTTTCTTGTTTTATGATTATGTGCCTGTATTTCCTAATAAATATGTAAATTTGCTTTACCTTCCTTGATACTGATATTAAAGAAAATACTAAGTAACGCTGAAAGAATTTGTAACTCCAATTCAACAAGCAGTAATTCTTGGTATTAACTTTTTGGAAGAACCCACTGAATAAATCAAAGCAACTTGTTTTTAAAGGCTGAATTTCTTTTCAGTGTTTAATCTTTTATGTGATTAATGCATACCACAAGCATGATTCTGTTTCAAAGGGCAGAAAACATTGATTGTAGGCAATGTCTAAAGTACAGTGAAATATTAATGCATGATGCTATAACAACTTTAATGTATTTTATGTTTTCAAAATGATGAATTGTTATTTCAGTCAGTAAAGTATTCACTTTTATACATTTCCTACCCACCTTTCCCCAGAACACCCACAAGGAAATGATACTATCATCTGGTATTAGGTTCATCAATTTAAACTGGAGTTTTTGGTAGCTGTGGTTGCCGACGGTACTGGAATGTGCGATACTTTTACAAATCCTCTCCATGGCAAAATCTGATCTTCACAAGGTAAATCACAGTAGGTGCCTAAAGCCAAATGACATATAGCTTTGTAGCTAGATTACCAAGCATTTTACTTAGAGGCACAATAGAATGTAGAAAAGGCCATTTCTCCTTCTGTCTTTTTCTGCTCAAAGGTCACTCACCATCTTACTTTTTTTCAGCCATCTCAGAAGTTTTCCATAAATTTAGACTATATAATGTCACTTAATGTGAATGTAGCTCAACATTCTGTTTTAGTACAGCTCATCTCACATTATTTTATTGGTCCTAAATATGTAAATCATCAGCAAATTTTTGTACTTAACTTTTTTTTTTTGATGTGGACCACTTTTTAAAGTCTTTATTGAATTTGTTACAATAGTGCTTCTGTTTTATGTTTTGGTTTTTTGGCTGCGAGGCATGTGGGACCATAGCTCCCCGACTGGGGATTGAACCCACACCCCCTGCATTGGAAGGCAAAGTCTTAACCACTGGACCGCCAGGGAAGTCCCTGTACTTAACTTTTAAAAATAATTAAAATAAGCTATTCAACACATTTTTCCTTAAAAAAAAAAAAAGCAGTTCTTCTTAGGCTGGCCCTGGGCACATACATGACTTAGACATTTTCTCCATGGACTATTGTCTTATCTGTGTCACATTTGTTCTACCTTCTCAAAAAGAAGCATTTAAAAATTCATCTACGTGTTCATGCATCGATACATTTATTAAATAAATCTATTGAACACCTACATGCGGCACAGAAGAAAAGGCAGAAAACTAATCTGGGTTGCACAGAAAGTAATGAACTCAGTTAAAATTTTTGGTGAAAACAGGTGTTACTCAATCTACTGGAAATTACATTTCATTATGGGGACTCAGAGACTCAAGGAAAACCAAGACCTAAATAATAATAAAGTAATAAAAGCACTGGCCATTTACTGAGTGCCTGCTTGTACCTGACTCTGAAACTCTAAAATCATTACGGATGTTTTGAGGATTGTCTGATATAATTGTAATCTCTATTTTACAGATGAAAATAACAAGGTTCAGAGACATTAGGTTACTTGCCTAAAGTGAAGTGGCCCAGACGCTACAGGATTGGAAATTGAACCTTAGACTTCATGATGCCAAAGTCTGTCTGTGCTTTTAATCACAATGTGTGTGTGTGTGTGTGTGTGTGTGTGTGTGTGCGTGTGCGTATATGTGTGTGTGGGGGGGGTGGGGGAGAGAGAGAGAGAGAGAGAATGTGTTTAATAGAGAACTTCTGAGAAATGGCAAGAAAACTGCCAGGTATCCATAAACCAATAATTTAGGAGCTTCTTACTATACAAGTAATTGTCAATCATATGGTTGAACTAAGGATCTCTCACTTTTGAACTAAGAAATCAAAAGCTTCCAGAAGTTGAGTCTAAATTTTACACTTACATAAGGTACTTCATACAGAATGCTAAAGTATAATAACAAAAGAGCTCTGAAAATACTGGAAGCATTCATATTAGTATGATTTCATAATGTGGATAATAGAGGATTTAAGAAATTGGCAGATACAACTGCAGACTCATTTGTTATCATTTCTGTGAAGGGTAAGATAAATCAATAAAATGAGAAAAATGCAAAAAGAATGGCTAGCAATTTTAGGTAGTTTGCTTAATCTCCATACTAGGAAAGACTAAGCAAAAAAAAAAAAATCTCGAAATTTTATTTTGAAAGCACCTACAAGTGTATATGGTCTTTTTATACCAAATAACTTGGAATTATGAACTGTCAAATAAATCTAATCTTCTCTGATGATAAAACTGCTGACTTTATTTGAAACTATGAAATGAAAAATGAGGTAATAATCAGAAATTCTTAAGGAGTAGAAAAAACAAAATTATAAGAGTTATGTTAAAAAATATTTTGAAACAAACATTACATCCCCATTACTGGTACAGAGCTTTTAAAACCTTATTTTGCTTTTAAGTTTTAATAAATATTGATATGTTTACCTAATTACTGTCATAAGGAAGACACAATTTTAGGTCAGCTTTCTTCATTCTTTCTTTACTAAGCATTATTCTATTTTGCTCCATCATCTTGTAATTATAATATAGTAACTGTGTAATTTTCTACTAAGTGGATATAATTTCCTAAAGTGTTTTCCTACTGTTAACAATTAAAGGTGTTTCCAATTTTTTGTTATTACAAATGATATGACAATGAGCATCGTTATATAATAATTTTCTGGATTATAAATTATTTATTGGCATAAGCTTCCAGAATTAGAATTAATGTGTAAAAAGCTATTAACATTTTTATCTTGCTAGACATTGCCGAATTACTTGTCAAAAGATGGAACCAAATTATATTGCAAAAATCTTTGCCAACAGAAGACATTATATATATAATTTTTGATTTTGCTAAATTAATAAGTTGGAAACCTATGTTCCATTTCTTTGAGTTCTTTGATAACAGAGTGGTGCTGGAGGCTGGGAGGGCAGCCATGTCCATGAAGCCTCCCCAGAGTTGGAGCGGGGAAGTGGAAAAAGGTAAAAAATATACTAATTGTATTTTCCCTCGATTGTTATCTCTCACTCTTTTCTGCCTCTGTGTAACTTATATCCAGGTAGCTGGAGAAAAATCATGTGGCAGGGCAAATTGGTATTCCAATAAATTAATAATCACCAACTTCAAATGGATTTTCAAGACTGGAAATATTGCTCTGACTTATAGCAAGTTCTTTCTAATTCTCCTTAAGGACAATTTTCTTAGAAGCTTTGCCTACCCTCCTCAAATTTTCCTCCATCCTCTCTACTTCCTTCACTCAGAGCTGGTGAGGTGGTTCATAACTCATTAAGAACACAGAAGTCAGTAAATAGTCCACTGCCAAATCCGTTAATTCATTAGCATTTGCATTGATCTTTGTATTCCCTTTCACTACAGGAGTTAAAGTTAAAAGGCCACGTGCACTACAGATAGCATTTCATTTTCTCTCATCTTCTCAAGTATTTCACAGCACTGCATTTTCTACAACCCATCTAATCCTTATGAATGATTCTTGCCAAAATTCAACCTCATTCTAGACTAGTAACTCCAACTTAAAATGTTAAAAACTATACGTGCAACATGAAAGCCTCCCTCCTCCCCTAATCCCTGCATATCTTCTTCAGCCAATTCATGTTTGAACTTTTCAAAATTGTTATCTTCATATATTGTTTCCATTTCCTCACATCCCATTTACTCTATAATTTACCTCCATCTGACTTCTCTCACCATAATCTCTCTGCCCACTGTCCTGAAATTTTACTTATGAAGGTCACCAGCGATCTCCATGTCAGTATAGCCAATGAATAGTTTTTGTCCTTTTTCTAGGCTCTTTCCTTCTTTAAAAAAGAAAAAGAAAAACAAAAACCCTTTTTTTTCTTCTATGCTTTTACACTCGCATCAACTTCTGTCCTGGTATATTTTACTGGCTTTCTGTGTTTAATCTGATTTCTAATATTCTATGAGTTTCCTTTATCTTCAGTGGAATAAACCACTATATGAAGGATTATTCTCAACAGTTAGCTCTCATAATAACAGTACTAGTAGCAGCAGTCAATACTTCGATAATGCTTATCATGGGCCAGACACTATTCTAAGACACTGTTTAAATACATATCTATAGACACACACACACACACACACACACACACACACACACACATATGAAGTTTTCCTCCTCATAGGCGTATGAAATAAGCCTATTATTATACCCATGTTACAAATGAGAAAACTGAGGCAATGAGAGGCCAAGGTCACATGATCAGTACTTGGTGAAGCCCCGCCTGAGTTAATGCTGGAACTTTAGAGTAGACAAGTTAAATAATGTCTCACAGATTGGCCTTAAAAGTGAGCAACAGTTAATTAATGACTTGTGAAGTATCAGAAAAAAAACGGAACATTTTAAATTGAATGGGAACTACTAAATCATGTATCAGTAACTAAGAATGACTCTTATTGAATGAAATTATTTTTCATTATTCTTTTCAAAGGAGAATATTCTTGTGTTACTGTTTTACAGTTTTTTTTCATCCACATATTTATTAATTTATTAGACACACATTTCCTACACACCTTCTATGTGCCAGTGTCTGCTGGAAGCCCAAAATCCTTGCTCTTAAGCAAATGTCCACTGGTGGAGGAAGACAGAGTAAACATGTACATAAATTTTGTACAGTGACAGAAATACGACTGGACAATGGGATGGAGAGGCACTGAGGAGGCAGGTCTCTTTGGTCAAGATAGTAGTGGTGGCGTTTGAACCGAGACCTTAATGATCAGAGGGAAATTGGTCTGGGTAGAAGGATTAGCCAATCTAAAGCTGGGAGAGCAAGAAGTAGAGATTGTTGCATCTGACGGACTGAAAAAGACAACTGTGCCTCGAACCCCATGAAGGTCAGGGAAAGATGTAGTAAGTGACCAGAGCACATGGTCTCTGTGAGCCTGGCTAAGTAGTTGAAAATTTAATCTCTTTACAATAGATAGCCTTTAGAGGTTAGAAGCAGTGCAATAATAGCGTCTGATTTGTGCTTTTTAAAAGACTACTGTGACTGTTGAGTGTCCTACAAAAGCAAACTACTTGTGTCTCTATGAAGCGCAGATAGTAAATTTTAAAAAGCCCAATGAGCTCATAAGCAGTTGGTTTACTAACTAATCATTTATCTTAACTAGACTTCATTAATATAAGCTTGGTGACCTTGAGGTCCTGGGACATATAAGATTAGGGCAACCCAACTATTTTCAAATAGTGTGATTTGAAAAATTCTTGAAATTGTTGGGGTTCAGGAAGATTATTTTATTGCTGGGGCTGGATGGGAAGTTTAGAATAAGAAAAGAAAGTATGATGGCTGGCTTCCATCTATTCTCCCTTTCTGTGGGAGAAATGATGGTGGGGTGACTACTTTGCTGTTGACCCAATGCTTAAATTTCAGAGCTGGTTCAATCCAGTAAATATTTGCTGAACAACTATTATATGTTAGGCGCCTAGCTGGAACTGGGAATATAAAGAGAATAATTAATAATAAAAGCAGGTATTACTAACAAGACACAGGCACTGTGCTAATGCTTAACATGCACCATCTCAAGGTACATTAAGTTACACACTAAGCATATGGGGTAGATGCATTTATTATACCATTTTCTGGGTGAGAAATCTAATCCCTTTAAGGGGCTTAAGTTACTTCTCCAAGGTTACACAGCTAGTTAGGGGCATAGGCAGTACTTGGACTCAGGTCTGGTATCAGCACCAATACTCTTAGCCATTATGCTCTCTAAGGACCTTACTTGAGAAGTTCAGGATTATACATATATGGGTACAACCAACCCTAAGACCATCTGGCAAAACTGGCTGCTTGAGAAGTCCTGGATTTATGTAAGATGCTCTTGGAATGGAGCAGATCGTGAAGGAGGGTCCCCAAAACACACTCTCTATACTAAGGGACAACAGAAGAGAGAAAGAATTAGCCTACAGCAGTATGATTTGAGGACCAAGAAACAGTGTTTCTCTGTTTTGTGAATAGTTATTAAATTATTTCTACTTCAAAATATCAGAAAGAAAGCACAGTACTATGGACAGTTTGCAGAGCCACCCTATCTTAGTGTGAATCCTGGCAGGTGTGGAGCTCATAGTATGACCCTGGCACCTAAGTGTAGTTAAGTAAGCTTTCATTTTTCTTCAACCTTAAAGCAAAGTAGCTTTCTGATCGGTATAATTTAGGAAAGTCTTCAAAGAAAATATTTAAAGTCCACTATCTCAGAGAAAAGCAATTTTGCAAAAGATCTATCAGCAAAAGCAAGGCCAAACACACCAATTATTTAGGGAGACTTGTATTGTTATGTCATTGCTCATGTTGTTTCTTTATGCATTTACCTGGAAGAAGCCTTTTAATGTTCAACAATTGTCAAAGAGATAAAGACCCACTGATGTGTCAGAAAGAGCTTTGCCCTGGAATTAGATCAGTTTAGGTTTGGCTACTTACTAGAATTAGGTAACATTCTTAATCTTTCTGAGCCTGTTTCCTATCTGCAAATAGGGATAACACTATCTATTACAGAGGGATGTGGTTAAATTAAATGACACATGTAAATGAAATATATCCTTCCAGACTGAGAACATACCTAGTAAATGTTAAGTGATCTGCAAATATTCTGCTGTTTTGAAGTGGATGAAACCTGTTATCATGATTTTAACCAATGGTCTAAATATCAAGACAATATTTAGTTAAAAGTTATATTTGTTCTTTCACTGTCCATCTGCATTTTAACATATTCTAACATATTCTCCTTGATAAATTGTGTCAATATTACTAACATCTGTCATTTCAGCTATTATTGTTCATACGTTTAAAATATTGCAATGTGATATAAGTCATTACTCAAAGGGATGCCTAGCTGGCTTTGCCAAAGATTTATTTTAAGTAAAAATAAAAGACACATTTTTCATTTTCACCAAGTTTTATTGAACAGTGTATTCATTAGCTGTATGAACTTTCTGGCCAACCCAATACAGTAGCCAAGACATGGAGACAACCTCAGTGTTTTTTTGTGGATGAATGGATGAAGAAAATGGGGTGCATACAACCTACCATTATTCAGCCATGATAAAGAAGGAAATCTAGCTATTTGTGACCACATGGGTGGATTTGGGGGGCATTATGCTAAATGAAATGTCAGACAGAGAAAGATAAATACTTTATGATCTCATATGTGAAATCTAAAATACTGAACTCATGATAGAAAGAATGGAATGACGGTTGCCAGAGCTGGGGGTTGGAGGTGAGGAAAATGAGTGAAGATGACCAAAAGGTAAAAACTTCTAGTTATAAGATAAGTGAGTAATGGTGATGTAATGTACAGCTCGGTCACTACAGTTAACAATACCGTATTTTATGTTTGAAAGTTGCTAAGAGAGTAGATCTTGAAAGTTCTCATCACAACGATAACATTTGTAATTATGTGAATTAAGGTTAACTAAACTTACTGTGGTAATCATTTAACACTATAAATATATAGATATATATATATCAACCATCACATTGTCCACCTTGGACAGATACAATATTATATATCAATTAAATCTCAATAAAACTGGAAAAATTTCATTTATATTTTAGCATAAATATATCAAATTGGGTTTCTTGACAAGATGAATAATAACTATAGATAAAAGGAAATAAAATATTGTTGTTGCTGCTGTTGTTTGCTTTTCCAGAGTGCAAAACACTAAAAAGGGGGGAGGTGAGTATGGGCTTGCAAATGCTGCTTCATGGGCCCTAATGCTGTGATACAATCATTTAGTCCAGATCTGAAAGAGAACTTGAGTCATTTCAACAAATCTGCAAAACAGTCAGGTTCAAACATGAAGAGATGAATAGATATCAGTAAATTCTTTTTCACACTGCAAGCAATCTGCCTTCAGCTTTCAGCAAAACCTCAGTTTTCGGGTTATGAGGGTAACAGTTCTGAAGCAAGCAGTACGATGCTTAAACACCAGTGTTTTCTCCCCACGATGAATAAGTTTTCAGTCTCCCCACCAGTGCCCATCCCTTCTCCCCTTAATGTCTTGGCCAACATTCAACCATCAGCCCAGAAAACCCTTTCCCAGTTTCATTGCCTGTACATGACCACGTTACTTCAATCACCTTGGCACATTTATATTCCCTACTTCCTAAGGTAGGTATTATATATATGAGATTTTAAATAAAAGAATGCCTGTCAAGTACTTAATGCTCAACTCCTAGCACAATATGAATATTCCGTAACTGCTGACTAGCATTATTATTATATCATTTATATTAAAAGTAATCTGTACTTTCTTTCACACACCCATGTTCTTTGTCCCCAACTGGGGTAAAGGAAATAAATGAACACTTATTGATTATCTACAGTGAGAGCACAGAATGCAGTGTAGGCTATAGAATTAGTCGTGTTCAAGCCTGAAACTGACCTGGATTTGAATTCCAGACCTCTCACTTACTTAGACTTTACTACGCCTCAGTTCCCTTACTGATAATTAGAGATAATAGACATTTCAGGGACCACGGTAAGGATTGAAAATATTATAATGTTTGGATCCAGAAAGGTCATTCATTACCTCATTTAATGGAAACTGTTAGATAATCTGATTGAGTTTTGAGAATCTGATAATGGCTCTGCATCCTTTTGCTAAAAATAGATAGGTAGATAACTATTCATAGCATTTTGCACATAATTCCAGGGCTTTGCTAATATGAAAATCAATCAAAGGCTTTAGTTGGAACAAAGAACTCAGAGAAATTGCTATGGGGCATGAATTATAATTCTTCTTGAAATATAGACTATCATCCTGGAGAAGAAAGAACAACATTTTAATGTGGTCAAATTTGGGTCAAAACTATGCACTTCCATAATGGTGTTTCTACCGGGTCTTGCTTGACTGGGATTGAAATTTCTGACATTACTGTCCCCATCACAGACTTGAAGACCTGGCAGACAATCAAGTGCAACCTATACTTAAAGGTCGCTCATCTAAAAACCTGGGTATGTTACTACCATTCTGACAAGAGCATTATGAAGACTAAGAAAAAGCACAAATAAACTCTCCTAACACTTGATAGCCAAGTAATACATCTTTCAGCTCTTTCAATTCCTTTTCCTTCTTACCTTACTTATTTCCTTCCCTGCTCTGAGTTCTCACTGTGTTTCATGTCCCACAATGCTGAAGTCATTGTAATGCTTTTACTCAGAAATCTCATTTATCATTTAGCATAGTAAATAAGAAAGCCTAAGAAGTGATAGAGGTAAACTGCCATTATTACATCATTCTGAGAACCTGATTTGTCCAGAAATGTAACTATGTGATTCTCCTTTACTTCTAGTTGCTCACCATTCATGGGCACAAATTGAGTGTATATCAGATATATTAAATTCCTGGAAAATTATCTGTGGTGTGATTTGGGGTTCTATTTGTGTACTACAGCTTTCCTAAAACTAAACTATTATCATTTCTACCGCTCTTCTGTCTGAAAATCCTCAAAACATAATTTCTAATTAATAGCTATACTAATTGGCATTATAGTCATTCTTTTTTGCTTTTTCTCTGATTATAAGTATCTTCTGACTCTTAAGTCAATCAAATGGGTTCTCTACCTATGAGGAAGTTCAAAGAGGAAAATAGGAGGAGTAGGGTAAGAAGACATTCACACATAGAATTAGTGGAAGCCTTAGCAATAACAGAACTAGTGAATTTAGAGTTAATTAATTAGCAGTCAGGAAAATTTTGTCTTGTGTTGTCATTAATTGGTCAACTAGGGTAATTAGGCTTACAAACAATAGAAAGCAGAGTGGAAAATCTATTGTTTCTGCCAGCTTCTCCTGCTTGTTATCAGCGCAATTTTCTCCTAGTTTATGAAACAGTAGCAGTTTGGTATTAGAATTTAAATGCCATCAATATAAGATATAGAGATATGTGACGCCTACTGCACATCATAAATTCCACAGTAGAACGATTTAGTTGAAAGATAAGATTCATGCAGAGTACACTATTTGTTTAAACTTCAAAAACATCAAAAAGGATTTGCTATATCTTGGCACACTCTTCTTTGTAGAGTACGTTAGATCCGGCCTTTTTTGATTAACAGCTACTGCTCTGTAGAGAACACTTTTTTCATATTCACAATCATCAGGCAAATCAAGGATCTGACTTCCTTAGAATCAGTGTTTTTTCCTCCCTTCTTAACAAAGAACAGAACAGCTGATAAGAAAACTAAAATACCTCTTTTTTATTGATGTATAGATGATTTACGATATTATATTAGTTTCATGTGTACAACATAGTGATTCAATATTTTTATAGATTATACTACATTTAAGTATTATAGAATGATGGCTATATTTCCCTGTGCTGAACAATAAAATCCCTCTTTTGTTAAAAAAATAGCAAATGATGGAATGTTAGAAAATTAATTTATTTCCCATGAATAATGATCAATAACTATGGGACACTGGCCCATGGAAGTTAAGAGGCTTCTTTTTCCATGTGATTCTGAATACAAAATGTATCCATATTCAGGAATCATTTTCAAAGTGAATTTTTTTTGGTACCTTAATAATCATAATGGGTAGTAAGAGCAATTTGTTTTAACACTTATGTAAGTAAGTGTTAAATATAAAATGATAAAACGTAGGGTCTTTTCACTTTTTAATTTTAACTCTGTATATGAGACAAAGAAAACTAACTGCTTTCTATCATACTGTAGTTTTTGCTCAACTACTACTACCAAAATTCTTGATAGTATTACCTGCTTGTGTCCTTTCAGAAAAACCCCCTTGCATACCAGTGCCATAAAAAAATCAATAGCCTTGAGAGACCTTTCAAGGAAATCATTGTTATTGATTCATCCCTCAAATATGACCCAATTTAGCAACAAAAGGATGCTGAACTTTATCGTTTCTTCTCAGTGAATTAATAACTCTGGGAGATTTAAATGTCTTTTCCTAGATGACAGAGGTGGCTTCTATACACATACACAATGGACACATACACACTAATAACATCCTGATATCCATTTTACATCTGTAATTCCACTCTGAATTCTCCCTGCCATTAACCAACTCAAATGCCACATTATTCAACTCCTTTCGCTTGCTGGATGGATTGGCTTCAGGAAACAGGGAGCAATTTTAATGTCCTCTTTAGTAAACCTACACCCTATTTTTTGTTTCTTTGTTTGTTTTTTTTGTTGTTTTTACGGTACGCGGGCCCCTCACTGTTGTGGCCTCTCCCGTTGCGGAGCACAGGCTCCGGACGCGCAGGCTCAGCGGCCATGGCTCACGGGCCCAGCCGCTCTGCGGCATGTGGGATCTTCCCGGACCGGGGCACGAACCCGTGTTCCCTGCATCGGCTGGCGGACTCTCAACCACTGCGCCACCAGGGAAGCCCCCCTACACCCTATTTTTGAACTAAGAAGAAATAGATTTGGTTTCTATTTTCTGGTATCTTGAGCCTTTCATATGATTGCTTGTCTCCAACTATATAGCTTGCAGAATTAGTATTATGATTAGAGATGCAGAAAAGTTTGGATGCCTAAAAATGTCTTCTCATCTACTAACTCATGGTTGGCACTCAACTCTCATCCCTTTATCTCTGAATCTCATCCCTTTACCTTAAATCTTTTTTTCCCATTAAAATTCAAATACTGGTTGTGCTTTAAGATCGTAGTCATTTTTACCTCAGCCTGAATGATCCAAAAGCAAGTTCTGATGATGTGTAAGAGGGAAGAGAACTTGAGGGCATAAGTGTTGTGCAGAGGGTATTAGGAAATAGAGAAGATAGAGCAATCAATAGACTCACAGGGGAAACTCAGAAAGTGGAGCTTAATGAAACAAGCAAACATCACGGCTTTGCTAAGGTCTATTCTAATTAGTTATTATTCGTGTGTAAAAGTTTGCCTAAAAAGCATAACCTATGAGTGATCTGTGCCCCTGCATATTACGGATGTATAATATAATTCAAACAGTGCAAGGAACACACTGATTACCACATGGCCTCAGCCATGCTCCATTTTGTAGTCTGCCCACTTTGAGCATCAGAAAATGCATTGTAGAAATCTGGTTCATCTTATTTTAAACTTCTCGTTCCCCAAATTTGAAATAGTATTTATTTAAAATCTAGGCTCTTTAAAAAGATCGCAAAAACACTATAAAGTATTCATTGAAAAGAACCTAACATTTACAACTGTAGTATGTTATGTACAATTTATTGACTATTTCTCCTGAATATACATTTATGTATTTCATAATCTAACATTTATATTAAGTATAACTATAATATGATTCTGGTGTCAACCTTGACAAAGCTGCTGAAATCCTTTGCTACAAAAATATGTCTCTGCCTTATATTTTTGTTTCAGTATTAGTTTCCACATTTGCCAGCAAGATAGTTTTCATCCTACTAAACTAATAGGCCACTTAGTTGAATACTGGATAAAATACAAATTGCAGAGAAGTCTCCATTTCTGTCTATAATTTTAAAAAATTTCAACTAAAAGTGCAAAGATTTTATCAATTTCTGTAACTTGCTCTCTTCCTAAACCTACTTGCTTCTTACATCAATATTTAAGTTTCTGGTTTTAAATAACTGTGACTCTCCTTCAATGTGTTCTCTGTTAAAGGCTTTCTCTCCCTTTAGAATTGTTAGTAGAAGTGGTTGGGTTTTGTTTGTTTGTTTGTTTGTTTTGCGGTACACGGGCCTCTCACTGTTGTGGCCTCTCCCGTTGCAGAGCACAGGGTCCGGACGCGCAGGCTCAGCGGCCGTGGCTCACGGGCCTAGCCACTCCGCGGCATGTGGAATCTTCCCGGACCGGGGCACGAACCCGTGTCCCCTGCCTTGCCAGGCGGACTCTCAACCACTGCGCCACCAGGGAAGCCCAGAAGTGGTATTTTTGTGGGAAGAAAACGGCATCTTCTCTACTACTCAGTTGTCAGGACTATAGACCTACATCCTCAGTTGTATAATCAAAAAACTGGCCTGGCATCAACTAGTGGGATTGAAAACCACTTTTTCAATTCCTTGCAATTAAAATATTTACATCAACTTCTCTTTGTTTTAACAACAGCATATAGAACCCAGTGTGGGTGTGGCTCATGATTCTGCTTCTCTCACTCAGGATCTTAGACTTCTTGCTTCCAACTTCCTCATGAATGTGCCTTTAGCAATTGCTGGGGGCCAGGTTTGTTTACCGCTACTGGTTTCCAACAGTTCAATGCCCTGAGGCATCTCTTGAAAGTATTTCTTGGCTACAAAGTATTTCTCTCCCCTGCCCTCACCCCACTCTCGGGTTCTGTTGCTTATTTAAGGTTTGCATCTGTAAATAGTCCTTTGGGTTTGTTTCCTTGGTGGACTGGCTGTCTTCCAAGATTTTGTTGTTAATCTTGTCTGACATTTTAAAGATGACCTTTTGGTGGTGTTATAAAACTTCTCAAGAAAAGGAAAACAGAAGCGCTCATCTAACCCTCTTCTAAAGACCATGCAAAAAAGCCAGTTGTTGTAAAACATTATGGCTGGTGATATAAATGGCTGCAGCATACTATATCTGCACCTGCATGTTTTTAACTTCCAGAAACTAAAAATCAGCTCTGCAACATGGAATCAGACATGAAGAAAAAGCAAACAAAGAAAAAGCCAGCATTGAAAAATTTCTGCCTGATACGTGAATGTATTGGCGAACAAGCCTGCTACTTCTCATATTTACATAGACATTATTCAAATGACCAATGCAGTAAAACAATTTTTATATGAGAAAAAAGAATGATGCTACTTACAGTTGATGGACATGAACTTTAGGAATTTTAGAGCTGAAAATAATCTTGGAGGCCTCCTTTTATAGATGAGGAATATGAGGTCTATGGTGGTTAAGTGAATTGTCCAAGCCAGAGATGGGACTAGGGTCAAAGTTGAGGTCTTCTGCCAGGGTGTTCAGCTTACTCTTGGAACTTGCTGGCTGTTTACATATTGCATCAAGAGAGCCCATACGTACTGGATTTTCTTCCATTTACTAATAGAAGCAAGTTAGTGCCTTTACAGGTATTGTAGTATCAAATCAGCCCATTCAATCAAACTAGTCAAAAATTAGTCAATCTAGGAGACCCAAAGCGACAATGCTTTGTAGGCTCTTTCTTTTCTTTTTTTTCCACTGGAAATGGGAGTTAGATAATGCACGTTTGTGTGTATGTATGTATACATATATATATATATACTTATATCTTGTTCAAATTTAAAAGAATGCGATTTTTTATAGTCTATGTATGACATAAAAATAGAACATGTCGTTAATCAAATATATTTGTAGTATTTATTTTTGTAAGTAACTTCCTTTCTTTATATATCTATACAGTTTTAAAGATAATGGGACGACACAGAAATATTATTCATTTTCAAGCTAACACTGATAATGTTTTGTAAGTGCCCTAAATTATGTAAAGACTAAAAGTTCCATTGTTCTATCTATTCTATGGAAAGTGGTTGATGTTTAGCTATGAAATAATGTATCAATCTCAGGAAACAATTCTTAGGTTAAAAAACTCATTTTCCCCAAGATGTCTTTTCACAAAGATTTAATTCAAAGAATTTGCCTTTGTAAGATCTCGATCACTTTTCACCATTGTTCCCATGCATGTTCCTGTTAAGGGTGCCTGATTCTGCTACGAAGCAACCCTGCAGTCTTGTGGGGGCATGATGATGAACTAATAATTATTTTAAATATGTCTCTTTGGATAGGGTGTTTGTAAGAATATCGTGACACTTTTGTCTAAGAGGCTGTGTAAGAGGGTTCTTCATTTCAGCTTACAATTCTACAGGAATATAAGTGATAGAATGATGTTTTCCAGAAGAGTTGGAAGAATGCCAGGGGTACACTAGAAAAGCACTAGGTCTTACTTCCTCCCGCTATGCTTTTTTTCTAGAAAAGGGTAAAAATCAGTCAGATGACAAGTCAAGAAATTTACCAAAGGATTTCAAAGAAATATGAGGAACATCAATATTCCTTTTATTGACTAGATTAAATTATTAATTTTTCCTTCTCATCCCAAATTCTTAAGAAAAATTGTCAAGCCATATTATGTTGAAAAATAAGTCCCATGTAAGCAAGACACGGGTATTTGAATTTTATCAGGCTTCCAGATAAAACTAAATTGTTGCTTAAATCCTCTCCATCCTGCTTGCTCTTGTCCCAGACATCCCTCTCCAGTTCAGGAATATCCTCCTTTAAGTAGCTTATTTAACCATATGGGGCTGATGCCAGAAGCCTTACTGTTTTCTGTACGGTATACTGGGGTATGTAAGGGGACTACCACCATATCTCCAGCATGTAATGAGAGTCAGTAAATAGCATTCCCAGTGTGTGCCTGGAAAAACAGAAAGGTGGTTCCTTTAAACGATCTTTTTTGGTGATAAAGCAAAGAATCAAAGGTATTTCATTACTAAAGAATCAGAGAATGTCCTCACTCTAAGAGAAGAGCACTTCTGATGTCATCTCAATATCCATCCAATCCAGAAGCAGAGCTGATGGTGCTACCAAGAGACAGAGCCTCCTTGTGGTGACACCACCTTCAAAAGTTTTGCAAGGTACCCCCAAACATCACCAGTTTTCTTTACAACCTTGCTTGTCTCTAGTATTTAAAGATACATCTGATACTTATTGATTCTATTTATATTTTGAGGGTGATCCCTTCTTAGGGATATCATCTCATATGCAAAGTTAAAAGTATTGATCATTGTTCTCTCCTAAACTTAAACTATTATAATTTATGTTTAAGGCAGCCGAGTTTAATAGCTTTATGACTTGGGGCCATAAAGGTGAGTGTTTAAATCTTGGTTCACTGTTTGGTAGGTGGTATATGGCCACTCCAGGTATGTTTTCTTACTTATAAAATAGGGTTTGCAGTGCTTTCTTCACAGATAAAGGATTAAATTTGATATGCTAACATAGTGTCTACCATATAGTGTACATTAAATGTGAGCCCTCTTTCCTATCTCCACTGGGCGTGGCCAACTTCTAGTTTTCTAGGATTTACTAGAAAATTTCATACCTTCTAGGAATATATGGCTTCTGATCATATTCCCTTACCATCTTCATTTTACTAAACTAAAGGCTCTTAATTTTTTTGTAATTCCCACATTCTTATTTCCTATCTCAGCTACTCTTCTGTTAATTTGTGAGAATTCAGTTTATTTTAGCAGGCATTAATTGAGGTAAGGGGAATTACATTAGGTCCTGTGGTTACAAATGTAAACAGGATCCCTGTTCTCAGGTACCTTATAGTCTAGTGTCAAGAGTAGTAAACAGACAAAAAATTGCAATTTGACCTGATAAATTCTGTGACATTGGTAGGCCTGTGACAACACAAGTGAAATATCTAAATCAGATTAGGGAGGATGGGAGATTAAAGGTAAAGGAGCTTGCCGTACTTGTAGGCTTTTCTCTAGAGTTGGCAAACATCTGTACCTGTGTTCAAGGTTTAGATTGACCAAGACAGCCTTAACATTCCTTTCAGCTTAATAAAACTTTAGACAGGTTTCTTCCTGACTTGTAGGCCCTTGACCTCCCCTTCTTTAGAACATTTACTCTAAAGAACATGCAAATTCTTTTTTCACCCCTTTGACACGTAAATCTTCTTCTAGTAATCTTGCCAGATTTACAACCCAGGAATGTCTTTCTCAAGGACATGGGAGCCATTTTTCAAAATGTAATCATCAAGAAAGATAGCACCGCATCCTCTGTGGGAGGGCAAGAGTCTACCTTCAGTAAGTGCTGATTAGCAAACACAGATGGCCTAATCACATTAACCAGTCTCCTCCTAATGTCCTCCAGTACCAGTCCACTAGCTCACTCCAGAGCTGAGAAACTCTCCCACCTTTTGTTTCAGCAGAGTTTAGTCCAATCTCTCTCTCCAATTGCAATAGTTTTGAATAAACTTTCCCTTGCCTGTTGAAGTCTGTCCTTGGATAGGATGCATCCAGGGGAAAAAACTGATTTTTGCCCAATAATCTACTCACTGATGCCTGGCACTTGGTCGACTTTTGTAATTGCTGATTAAAAGAAGTCCATCATGTCAAGGTCTACGGGGAAACGTTTTCAATGGCTCTAAACACTTTGAGCAGTGATAAATGAAATCTCTGAGTTCACCATCTTCTAACTGGAACTAGAATTATTTTTCCAAAAATATATTTCTTTACACTTATGCACAAAATGAGCCTCTGCCTCAAAGAGACTGTGAGTAGGCTCAAGTATCCATTCGTCCTAAAAGCTTTATACTCATTCTTTTGGTATTTCAATTATCTCAAGTGTTCAGAATCATGAATGAAGTTGGGAGCAATTCATGAGGATGTTAATCAACTATAAATTACTCAACAAGGGCTCCCCTTATTATACTCTCCATGAAGCTCTCTAGAGGATCAGCTCAGACACTGGCCTCATGCACAGTCTAGATTGAGAGAAGATTTCAAATAATTGATGGTTTTAGCCAAAAATTTGAATTCTAAAAATGGATGGAAATTTGGAAATTCTAAATCAATCATAGCAAATTACAAATTATCATCAAGAAAGACTGCACAATAAAAATTTCTAAAGGTTACTGTAGAAATGAAGCTTAAATTCAAATTTAATTCTAAGGTAAATAAAAATATGTATTCCATTTTCATTTTTTTCATTATAAAATGTATAAAACCAGAATTTTCCTTCTAATGTGCGCATTTGGTGTACTTGCTTTTTCTTTCCAAAAAAAGTTTCACTAACTTAAGGTCATATACAACATATGGCACCTTAGAATTAAGGAAATATGGGAGAATGATTTTGATTACCTCCTCATGCTACATGAAAATTCATTACTTCAAACTTTCTTGGACAGTTTTTAAAAAGATGCCAGTTATCTAACTCATACAAACACCCATATACATATGTACATCTTTCTTGTTGGGGAACAGACTTATATTAGTGTAAATAAGTGGTAATTAAAGTTAATGTGTTCATTTCATATACTTATAATTTAAGATATAGGTGAAATTAGTTTGAACATGATATATACCTTTTTAAAATATATTAGAGACATATAACCACCTCACAGTGCCTATATTTGTCCATTATGAGGTTTAGAATATACTTTACTACTTAAATGAGTTGAGTATGATATTTTATAATTATACCTTTGCTTTTATCATATATTGTGGATGTAGAGTCTTTCGTCAGAAACATACCGTCTATATTATAAAAACATCATTAGAGAAAAATGCAGTATTCTTGTAATATATAATTTAACATGAAACTAGGACAGACTTTCAGCAAAAGAAGGGAGCTGCATATATTTGGCTTTTACTGGCAGGCCTGTTTCTGCCCAGTAATTACCCAGGCTTTACATACATGTTACAGTTCAGGGCTTTTAAGGAAATCCAGCTTTCTTTGCTCTCTCATCTTTTCTTCTCACAAAATACTTAGCAAGCACATAGCTATTAGCTCCATATGAAGTGGTTGTATACATCAGGTATTTTTCACAAGCCCACTTAACCAAGGTGCCAAGTAATTTGACTAGAATCCAAACCAAATCAGTTGAAGAGCTAAGTGTGCAAAAAATCCTGTAACACACTAGATTCCAATGAGCCACACTTTTATTAACACTGCATCACTTAACAAACTCAGATGGGGTCTTTGGGTCTTTATGTTGAGTTTCTTTAATTGGCCGATGCTTAAGAGCACACTTTATTTATTTATTTATTTATTAAAGAATCATCTTTTTTTTAATTTATTTATTTTTGGCTGCGTTGGGTCTTCGTTGCTACAAGCGGACTTTGTCTAGTTGCAGGGAGCGGGGGTTACTCTTCATTGCGGTGCGCGGGCTTCTCATTGTGGTGCCTTCTCTTGTTGCAGAGCACCGGCTCTAGGTGCGTGGGCTTCAGTAGTTGTGGCACACGGGCTCAGTAGTTGTGGCTCGCGGGCTCTAGAGCGCAGGCTCAGTAATTGTGGCGCACGGGCTTTGCTGCTCCATGGCATGTGGGGTCTTCCTGGACCAGGGCTCGAGCCCGTGTCCCCTGCACTGGCAGGTGAATTCTTAACCACTGCGCCACCAGGGAAGTCCCTAAGAGCACACTTTAAATGCAGTTACACAATGAGATCATGATAAGAAATGCTATAGGAATATAGGCATAGAAAAAAAAAAATCATCACTCACATATGCCCTGAGCATTTTCTGCTGAAGAGAGAATCTGAACTCCATAATGAGGGTACTAACATATTACATGCTTCTCATAGTAAGTTCTTATCACTTGAGAAATATCATTAAACATTATATCTGTGCAGCTTAATCCTTCTTACCTTGAAATATACCTGTAGAAATAATACTTTAACAGTTTGAAAAAATTCAGCTATTACATAGCTATTTATCTAAATATTTATGTGAGATAATTATGAAAGCATTCTATTAATAATTTTATGAAGACATTGTAATAACAATTTAGTCTTACAATTTTAGGAGAAAAAAAAGACGAATAAAGGTACTTCTTCTGGTTCAAATTGTACAAATGAAAATTCTGAAGCTAAGTAAATTGGGCAAAGTATGTTGCTGTTTCATAAGTTAATTAAAGTAAATTCATTTATTAAATTTTTAGTTTTTTATATTTTCATGGGTTTATAACACATAAGTTTCATGTGTATAATATTATATTTTGACATTTATATACACTACGGTGTGATCACCACCAAAATGTTAGTTGTCATCTGTCATCATATTGTTGACCCCCTTTACTCATCTTGCCCTCCCTCCACCCCCTTATCCTCTGGTAACCACTACTCTGTTCTCTGTATCTGTTTCAGTTTGGTTTGTTCATTCGTTTTGTTTTGCTTGTTTTTATATGCCACATATGAGTTAAATCCTATGGTATTGGTCTTTCTCCATCTGATTGATTTCACTTAACATAATACCCACAAGGTCCATCCATGTTGTCCCATATGCCAAGATTTCATCTTTTCATAGCTATTATTCCATTGTAAGTGTGTGTGTATCTTCTTTATCCATTCATCCATCAGTGGACACTTAGGTTGTCTCCATATCTTGTCTATTCTAAATAATGCTGTGATGAACACAGGGGGGCATATATCTTTTCAGATTAGTGTTTTTGTATTCCTTGGATAAATACCCACAAGGGGAATAGATAGATCATATGATAGTTCTATTCTTAATTTTTTGAGGTATCTCCATGTCATTTACCATAGTGGCTGCACTAATTTACGTTCCCACCAAAAGTGCACAAGGGTTCCACTTTCTTCACTTCCTCTCCAACACTTGTTATTTCTTGTCTTTTTGATAATAGCTATTCTAATGGGTGTGAAGTGATATCTCCCTGTGGTTTTGATTTACATTTCCCTGATAATTAGTGATGTTGAACATTTTTCATGTGCTTGTTGTCCATCTATATAACTTCTTTGGAAAAATATCTATTCAGTTTCTCTGCTCATTTTTTTATTGGATTGTTAGCTTTTCTGTTGTTGAGTTGCATGAATTCTTTATATATTTTGGATATTAAATACATGATTTGCAAATATCTTCTCCCATTTGGTAGGTTTTCGTTTTGTTGATGTTTCCTTTGTTGTACAGAAGCTTTTTAGTTTGATAATAGTGCCATTTGTTTAGTTATGCTTTTGTCTCCTTGCCTGAGGAGACATATGCAGAAAGATATTGCTAAAACCAAAGTCAAAGCGAATACTGCCTATGTTTTCTTCTAGGAGTTTTATTGTTTCAGGTCCTACATTGGAGTCTCTAATCCATTTTAAGTTGATATCTATGTATGGTATAAGATAGTGGTCTAGTCTCATTCTTTTGCATGTGGCTATCCAGAGAAACTAAATTTAGATTCTCTCCATCCTTTCTTCACATTTTAAACTCATTCAGATTAATCTGCAAAACTTCATCAAGAGGTTTGAAGGTAGAGAACTTTTTACTGTCTAGCTGATTTTTAAGAGTGATTAGGGCAGAGTTATAAATCAAATTACTGCAAAAAATGTCCTGGCTAGCCCATGTCAGTCACTTTCCTAAATTTCAAGGTTATTGATTGATCAACTTATCTTATGACTTTAAATTTGAAAGCCTCAAATTAGCAACAAGTTTTCATATGATTCAAAGCAGTAGGGGTTTTACAGAATGATTCTGTTAAATTAACTTTTTCCTCATTTGAAACATAGATGATTAAGATACATACTAATTTATTCAGAAAAGTCATACATTTTTTCAATGGAAAAAGTCTTCCCTTTTGTGCTCCCTAGGGCTATTTGTGTGCAAAATTTAACACATATTGGTTCAACTCTTTTTTTTTTGCTCATTCAAAACTTCAGCATGAGTGATGATTAGTTGGATGGCTACCGAGACAGTAATCTCCTCAAACATTTTTTAACACACTTGTACATTCTACATGAAGCAGCAGCTCAGTAAATGTTGAATGAACGAGTGGACAGATTCCACCTGCACAGAAGACTGAATTCTTCTTTTAAGAATCTGAGGCTTAATTTTGTGGTCAAATGTTCAGAAATGTAAATAGAACTCAAAGTTCCATTTGACTTATAACATGACTTCTGTCCTCAGCAGATGGTTAAAAAGGTTAGTTCTACCAGTGGCTTCAGAAAACATCAAAAGGTGTTAGCAGAACCATGATATTTATGGTATATATTTGATTGTTTCAAAAACTGAGTGAACGGGTGTTACTTGTAAGGGCAATCAGATGCCAGTTTCAAAGATAAGGCCTGAACTGCAGGGGTTTCACACACAGCCCTGCTACTTGTGAATTCTGGCTTAACTCATTATGCTTCCTGATGCTGCCACACAGCTCCTTATTTTGAGGTAATAGGTGATTTGACTACGCTTTTTTGTTTGTTTGGTTTTCTAATGTTACACAGAAAGCTAGAGTCAAAAATTTGTGTGTAGTCTGAGAATGATACTTTGGATATATTGCTCTTTTTGATAAGCCCAGATTGACATGTTTACCTCGAACTGGAAAAAATTGCTAACTAGAATTTCCCCCATAAAAGTAATTACTGACAATGTCTTCCTCCTTAACCACATGGACCTATATCAAGGCTGCTTATTTGTGCAAGATACCAAAGTTGTTACCACAGGACTATGCTACCAGAAGTAGATTTTCTGCCAGTGGGCTGGGCCAGCTTTTGCAAACTACAGGAAACCTGGGTTCATAAAATAACCTAAGGGACACTCCTGATCTAAACTCAAACAGAATGGGGTTAATACATAAATCCTTGCAGGAAGTTTGGACACTGAAAAGATCTGTCACTTAGGATGGCGATTCAGCTTAACAAATGAGGCAATGAGACTGATGGAACACGCCCTTTCCAAGGAAGGAGTTACAATGATTTGCATTGATACTATCAGTATTTCCACAGTCCTCTGTTTCCAGGAGGTTATATATAGTATCACAGAAGAACCCTGAGAACAGATAATCAAGCCTTTATAAAGAATCAGAGAAATATATTAAATGTCTCTTAACAAGGAGAATTGAACTTTTTTACTTATAATAACCATTATTATCATTATAGAATTATTATATTGTTCTTAATATTTTATTATTAAATAAATAATTATTATCTTCAGGGAAGGCAGATTGGCATCACAGAAGTGTTACGTCACTGAAAACTAATCAATACACACACAAAACAATGTGTTAAGGCTACACTAGGGAGTCTGACTTCTGATCTCAAGGTTATGCCAGTTTATCCCAATTTCTCAACAAAACTCTTTATCAAACTTATTGTATCTTATCCCTCACTGTATCGGAACTGTTTCAAAAGGGATCTTGTTAGTCATTTTCCTTAAAAAAAAAACAAACAGAGAAATCCAACTCATGCCTTTTCTATGAAATCTTTGGAGGTTGCTATGACAAGGTTATTTGTAGCTCAGCCCACAGTTCATATTCTTCAGCTTTTACCCAAAGTAACCTGGTTCTGCTTGCTAGGTGTCATCTTCTAAGACTGCAAGAGATATTGCCAAAGTTTTCTCCAGAGACTGGGATTGGAAAAATGACGGCATTAGTAAATGCTGAACTTTAAGAAAATCATTTCTATTCTGAGCACCCTAACATAGTTATCTTCATTTTGCATAATACTTTTTTTTTAAACAAGGATGTACATTTTTACATGGTTGCAATTATAGGAAACACAGGGTTTTGTGTTATTCCTTCACTATTTCCAATAACGAAAGCATTTTTCATGTATTACGATTGGGGGATTATTTTCATGTTAAAGAATACATGATATTTAATGGATACAGTCTATATTTAATTTAATCAGATCCCTATTACTACCTATTTCTCTTCATTTTTTTCCTTATTACAGACAGATTCACAGATAACATTATTATGAATATTTTTTTTCCTCTACAGAATTGTTTCTTTAGAATGAGACAGGGGTTATGGTTTGTTTGGCTTGTGTCAACAGTATTTATAAAAGTGTAAATCTGAATGTGTTTAGGTGAGGCAAGTACAGTAACCTGTATTCCCCATTGCCTTCCCCCAGGCCAACATTGCACATTTAGATTACTTGCTTGACCCTGAAAGCATTTGAATTTTTGACGCCTGGATTACTGGGTCAAAGGCGTAAGTATCTTTATGGCTTTCGATAACAATTATCATTTAACTCTTCTAAAGCAGTTATACATGTATTTCAATGTCACCGACTTTCATTTATTTGAGTGCTTTCCAAACGTTAGGTGCTGTATAGGCATTGGGGACACAATGATGAAGTAAGACAATGCACAGGGAGTTACAATGCAGTGTGAATTAATAGAGCTTAGAATAGGGTACTAAGGAAACCCATAAGAGGGGCAGAAACAAGTCTTCTCCAGATCGGGTCATTACATGGGGAAGTGGTGGCAAGTAGAAGAACGGAGGGAGGAGAGAACTCCAGGCAAAGACAGTACCACATGCAATGGCCTGGAAAACATAAAGCAAGCATATTTTAAGTATTATGAGAATGTAGAGGGTGAGGTTAGTGTTGAAAGACATAAATATATATGAAAAAGCATATATATATATATGGTTTTCTGACGTAGTCATCATTAGGTATCATTTAATAATTTTTTGTCAAATTTATTAACTATATAAGCATGTTATACATGTAAAGTAGATTTAATATGCATCGCATCTAAGGAAATCCAATTCCTGACATAATCAGCAGAATGAAAAGTGACACAGAGATTAGAAAACTCCCCAGCACTTGAGAGAAGAGAGGTTTGTGCAGTTTGATGGCAGCACAGGCCCACGTGTAGGAGAAGGGGAGGTGATGGAGCCGCAGTGATAGGTTAGAACAGTTAAAGTGCCTGGAGGGCCAGGCCAAGGAGTTCACTTTGTATTAATTCAATGGTCAATGAAATTACATAGCAATTTTAGAGGAAACAAAATTATAATTAAAACTGTAGAGGAAACACTAATTCCTTTCACTAAAGCAAAATTCAGAACATCCTGGTGTCAGCACTGGAAAACAATCTCCAGGTAATTGAAGCAGGAAAACCACATCCATTTAGGGGTTCTCTCATTTTCATTATGACTGCTACCACCATAGCAGCCTCTAGGCTTCCATTCTAACACTTTTGTCCAGGTATGGAGCAATCAAAAACATCTTGCTTTGTTTCACTTTAGTACAAATGATATAGAAAAGACATCAAAAGAAGTTATTAAGCGATAAGAGAGAATAACTGGGAAACAGAGTGTGTATGAAATATATAAACAGTCTAGTTTACAAAGAACTACTTTATTCTTTATAGAACATTATTAGCCCATAGTTCATGTTATTCTACATTGGACACCAAGTATCTGTTAACACTGTGAAATAATATGTAAGACATTATGTGCATTTATATAGTCTTTGTATAAAGGATGTGATGGAAGACGACGTCTACCAATAGATAGAAAAGAAATTCTTGTAATTGTCTGTTATGCAAGCCAAAAGCGGATGGGGTAATTTGCCAGAAATAATACTATAAAGGATATAAGTAATTTGGTCCAAGTACACAGCTCTCTGGGTTGCATTATTCAAGAGTAAATTTTAGAATGTCTGGAAGCAGAGCTCTTACCCAGTGTTCAAGACATATGAGGTGTCTGAGAATTTCTCTGAAATCACACTGAACATCTTGTGTACATGTATGTGTGTGTGTATATTTCCTGGGGAGTCTTTAAAAGGCTCATAAGCTCTTTTATGGCACTTCTTCATTTCACTTCTGTGCTGGGCCTCCCCATTTATGAAAGCAGAAGTTTCAGCCTCTGAGACTTTGGGCACAAGTAGGCAGGTGGTGACAGTTTTCTCTTCCAACACTGCATCTTTTAAGCATTCTTAAGAAAGCAAGCAGCCATCAGTAATGAACATCATTCAGGTGACGTTCTGTATGTGTGAACTGTATTTGAGATTAAAAGATGGGGAAGAGGTGGGAAGCGAGTAGACATGAGACGATTACAGGGCTGAGGAGAAAAGTGGCAGAATCTAATTATGATGGGATGAGTGGGAATACACAAATGAGGATGGGCAGAGGATGCATAGCTTGGTATTTGGTATATACCACAGGGTTTTTTTCACCAAGTTGTCATTCTGTGTTTGGAAAACAAAATGCGGGGAAAAATGAAATCAAAGAGTAAGTCAGTGCTTGGCATATAATAGGAATGTAATAAATTTTGGAAAGACTCACACTACCATGGTGAAACTTTTCGTATTAAACATATATTTAGTATGAAACATATATTCATTTGCAGAACAGACAGTAGTTGGACTTTTATATTACTAATGCTTACAATATTTCAACTTCTGGTCATCTTATACAAGTTCATTAGACCACTGATCGTTGTTGCAATAGAGTTCTGAAAGTTTAATTTTGAGATGTGAATGAGAAATGAGGTCATGGCACAGATGAAGACAGGCAATGAAAGTATAAAATTGGTAAGCTTGGTCTATGAGAACCTATATGAGCAAAGAATCTGAAAAAGAATAGACATATGTATATGTATAACTGAATCACTTTGCTGTACACGTAAAACTAACACACTGTAAATCAACTATACTTCAATAAAATTAATTATTTTAAAATTAATTAAAATTTAAAAATGGTAAGCTTGGTGAACTGTAGTTGACCTCGTTCAGCAAAGTATAAGTGGGCACTGGTTCTGGAGGATACAGGAGTGGTTTGAATAGACAGAGGGCCAACTTTACTTCCTAACAGTAAGTTAAAATTAGGGGAATACAGAGGTTATAGAATAATAAACAGAAAGTGGCATAAATGTAAGAAGCAGGCTGGCTCTTCTTATACGAGAGAAAGAGAAAGCTAAATTTGTGGTGGACATGGTAAGGGAATCATTTGAAACAATCGAGATTTCAGTTGAAGTGAAGAGGTCAGAAAATATTAAGGAGAAATAAAGCTTAGTTTATTCATTAGGAACATGGAAGTTAGAGTTAGTAAAAACCAGTCTCAAAATGATAATTCTCTAATTTGATAACTCTGAACTAATCAGAAAAAAATATGAACTATAGTGCACATCAAGTCAATGTTGAGGAATAATGATGTATTTATTTGAGTACAATTCAGTTGTTATTTTATAATGCTTTAACGAAAGTATACATTAAATACATAGAATTTTATATATACTATACTATATCTATAAATATACTTTTTAGCATAGAATATTATAAAATTATCTAATCACTTAAAAGAAAATAACATTTTCCTTCTCACAAAGTTCTGAAATTAAAGAAAAAATTTATGAAGATATAAACTATTCACTGAAGTTTCTGAAATAATCAGAAAGCTTGAATCAAAGAGAGATTACATTTAAGAAGGATGTGTTATTGTTTAATTCAATGGTTAAAGAAATAGAAAAATTAAATGGGAACACTTTTCTGTTAAACTTTCCCCTCTGGTGGCTGGTATAAATAAGGGAGCTGGTATGGACCCTCCATTTCCCTTGAACAGGTGTTAACTTCTTCCCAGAGGGCTTAACTTCACGATTAAGAGCATGGCCTCTGGGCTCAAACCTTTTGTGCCTGAATCCTAGACATGTCACTTGTTAAGTGTGCAACTTTTGGCAAGTTTCTTACTTTCTCTAAGTCTCAATATTTACCTGTGTAATGTGGATAATATGTGTGAGGGTTAAACGCCACTGACAAACGGTAATTGGTATACATTTAAGCGCTCAATAAATTTGGCTATCAGGAGGAGTTTAGACATAGAGGGAGATGGTAGATAGATTCAGAAGGGAAATGTGAGAATTCGTTTAGAATGAACAGTTTCGAGGAAGATAACAACTGAAGGGGGGGGGTCTTCCTTCCCATTCAGCTGCTAGAAAAAGAGGTGTGTTTAACAGGACAGAGAAAACAGGTTGAAAACTGGTGGCCCTGTGGCCATTGGAGTAGGGGAAGCACGTTAGAAGTGTTTCACACACAGACCGAAGAAGCTAAATACTACACATCCAACAGAGCTGTGGTTATCGATTTAAGTATGTCTGTGGGTCTATCTGTGCAATGTTTCTCTTGAAAAGTCAGCAAGCGCTGTGAAGCTAGAGCTCCAATCCTCTCTGACACTTGTTTAGGGGAGGGGCAGCAGCAGAGAAATCTCAGAGTGTAAGACAATCTACAAATACCTGCAGGGACATACATTACTACTTTCCACTTTCCTCCTGGTATCAGAGCTCTCAAAGCAGTTTATACCCTTTCATTGCCTTATTCATTCCCTTCATGCATCTTCCACAATCAGGCTTCTGTTTCACATTTTTTACTTCATTTTCCTCTGTAATGTTGTAATTGCAAAAATGAAGTGAACTTGCCTCAATCCTCTTCCTTCTTGTCCTCAATGAACTATAAACTGGTAAATATATATCTTCTCTTTCTCTTATCTAGAAATCCACCCTTTAGGGTGTGAAATTCTACAATGTGTAAGACAAAATTGTTCTCTTATAATTAACTGTGTCTATATAAACCTTCGCATTCAGTATATACATTTATTATGTTCAGTTGTTATTCATAATATATTTATTATATTCATATATATATAATGAATGTGCATATCAACTTTATCCCCTTAAATTTAAGCCCTCCAGGTAATACATATTTTTGTCTTTATGACCTACATAGGTCTCGAACACATATTCTTCCTTTTTTTCCTTTTTTCTTTTCTTACAACCTTTTCAAAATGCAGTAACCATTCTTAGCCCAATAGATTTGACCTGTAGGCCATAGTTTGCTTACTGATGCTTTAAAATAAATAACTCTGAATTTGAGAAAAATACAACAAAACTCAATATTATCAGTTATTGATGTTGGATATGGTACACTCTAATGCAAGTGAGCGACAACAAGTACTACGGTGAGAATATGCTTATCAGTTCCCAACAAATCTGAGGAGTGAAGGTAAGTTGTGTGAAAGGAAAATAGAAATGGAGTCATTATTGGTAGGGAGAGCTTTCTCAAATGGAGCCTCTGAGGAAGCCACTGAGGAAGTGTGACTTAGGCACATCTCAGCCGAGATGGAATCTGAACTTTGACTACCTATTGCTTTGACACAGGCATCCAGAGCATCTGCCCACGTTCCAGAAACTCAAGATACTTATCGGACCCTTACCCTAAAATAACTTGTGACAGAGAATCCCTTAAGGACAAATATTTCCTTTCCTGCGTCAGAGTCAATCATAATGCCTGCCAGACAGCTTTAACAACCTTGTACCTTTTATCTTTATAAGTCCCTGACTCTTTCTCTTCCACAAAACATCTTTGGGTTTTACCTGAATCTGTCTCTCCAGGATTGCAATTATTAAGACCCCAAATACAACTTTGTTCTCTGCAGCCTCGATACTGATTCTTGTTCGACAGTTGGGCCCCATAGTTTACGAATAAGTGAGACAAGTTCTTATCTCTTGGTTCATGCCTCTGATCTCCTCTTTCTTGTTCAAATTAAATGTTATTTCCTGAGAATGACTGCCTCCTTATATGGAGATAAACTTCTAATTTTCACCTTAGATCTAGTCATGTGACCAAGGAATTATTTTATTCCTTGGTCACATGACAAAGGAATGAGAAAATAGACTCATTTTCTCAATCTCTTATGGACTGCTTTCACTTTGATCTGGCAAAAATGTTACTGTTGAGAAAATTGTTTCTTTTGCCTGTTAATTTGATCCCCTCAACCTTTTCTTGTACATTTTCTATGCTACATTTAATCAACTTAAATTACTCACAGTTGATTTCCAGGCCTACCAATATACCACTTCTGCCTTTCAATACTCACTCACCTTGTTCCTTTGCACTTCTCTTTTCTGTCATTTTTGCTCCAAATTGCTCATATTTTAAAAGTCCTCTTGCAATATCATGCATAATTCACAGATGTGAGGAGGAACAGCTGTAAAATCTTTCTGCCAAGGCATACACTCATTCACAATGCCCAGTGGTTTCTCAGTTGTGTGTAGGATTTTTCTGCTGGGATGGGTCTTTTATCATCTTCAAACATTCATGACTCAGCCACACATACTAGCTTCACAGAGTCTTCCCGGCTATAAAGTTTAGAACAAGCTTCGAGTCCCAAGTATCTGCTATGGTCTGAATGTTCTATACATTGAATTCCTATGTTGAAATTCCTATGTTGAAACCCTAATGCCCAATGTGATAGTATTAGTACGTGGACCTTTGGGAAGCGCTTGAGTCGTAACAATGGAACCATCATGAATGACATTAATGCCTTATAAAAGAGGCTCCAGAAAGATCCCCTGCCCTTTCTACCATGTGAGGACACAGGGAGTTGGTGTCAGCTTATGAACCAGGAAGAAGGTCCTCACCAGAAGGCAAACATGCTAGCACCTCAGCCTTGGACTTCCCAGCCTCCAGAACTGTGAGCAATAATTGCTGTTGTTATAATCTACCCAGTTGGTGGTATTTTGTTATAGCAACACGATTGGAGTAACATAGCATCTTTCTACCCTAGAGGAATAATTCCTAGACTAACTACCTAGTAAAATTTGTGCATTACCTCAACGTACACCAAGTGATGCTGGATGAGGTAAAATCCAGAAACAAGGCTGCTGAAGAGTTTCGTCATGATCTACTATCACATACTGTCACATACCTCAGAGGTACTACATATTTACTCGTGTCAGGAGCTTCACACGGCAGTGGTTTTCTTCATGGCAGTGTGAACACCAGCATCGCTGCTACTTGCTACTCCTAAAGAAGCTGGAATGCCTCACTCCTCTTCCTCGTTTGGGAGCTACTCCAGTTTTCACTTGGCTGATCTTCAAGCTACTTATCGTAAGTGCCCATTCTCCTGATTTTCAGGAACACTCATTACTACTATATCCCTCAGGGAAATTTTAGAAGTTTAAAGCAATGAAGCGTAGCTTCTTATGATAAGAAAAAGAATAAGGTGGCTTGTTGTTCATTTATTAATCATTTATGAGTAGCTGTCATATGCCAGGCATTGGGGCATTGTGCTTTGGATGTCAGAACCAGTCCCTGCTTTCAAGTGGTCTCTGGTAAAGCTGGGAGGGGTTTCAACTGGACAGAATAGTATAACATAATGAGTAGATATGTGCCAGGATAGGGTGCCAGGGTGGGAAGGAGGACACAGAGAAAGAACGAGTTTATAATGAAATATTTTTGAAGAACAGGACACCTGATTTGTGTTTTGAAGGAAATGTAGAAGTGTGAAAGACAACAAAAAAGTTTCAGAAATGAACATTCTAGGCAGAGGCTACAGCAAGATTTAAAAAGCAAGAGGGCACAAACCACAGAGCTGATCTCCCTGTGCTATGTGGCTGCTTCCCACTAGCTATCTATTTCACATTTGGTATTCAGTGTATATATGTCCTGTGACCACTTAGAGGGGTGGGATAGGGAGGGTGGGAGGGAGACGCAAGAGGGAAGAGATATGGGGATATATGCATATATATAGCTGATTCACTTTGTTATAAAGCAGAAACTAACACACCATTGTAAAGCAATTATACTCCAATAAAGATGTTAAAAAAATAAAATTAAATTTTAAAAAAGACGAGAGGGCATAAAGAGCAATGGTGGTTCTAAAGAACTGCCAATAGGTAAGCATGACTGGAGTATAAGATCATTTGAGCAAGTAATGCAAAAGATACCAAAATTTGCACTGGATAATCTAACGTAAGGATATATCACCTTTCCTTTTTTCACTCTAGAAATATTTACTGAGCGACTCTTATGTGCCAATGATGGTTGTAGGTTCTGCAGTGAAAAAACCATGACTCTACCTGCACGGAATTTGCATTCCACCTAGGGAAGAGAGAGAAAATAAACCAATACCAAAATATTGATATATTGTTTGGCAGATGGGAACAAACATATGGAGAAAAATATACCAGAGATGGAATGGAGCATGTGTAGGTTAATGTGTGCACCTGCATGGGGATGCACAACAGTTGTTTTTTATAGGATGATCAAGGTCTCACTGATGTGGTGACATTTGACCAGAAACTGGAAGGTAGTCATATCCTGTTATCATAACCTCTAGTATCATATTCTGTTTATGTGTGTATGGACTGCTTTTCTAGAACATTCCCGGAAGATGAAATCGTACATGCAAGGGCCTTTGGATGGGAGGACGTTGAGTGCTGAAAGTACAAGGTAAGAGGCTGGTGTTCCTGGTGTGGGAACAGTGAGAAGAGCAGTGGATAAACTGGAGAGCTGCTGGTGGTGAAGGGGGTGCAGAATAGATAGGGCTTTTTAGAGTCTCTTTAAGTACTTGTTCCCTTGTGGCTCCCCACGTCTTAGACAGAATCAAGGAAATGTCTAGCCCCAGGCAGTGGAGAGCAGGCATTTGGGAGTTTTCGCTAAAGAGTTAAGCTTAGAAGCCTAAAATCTTTATGGACAGAGAGAAATTTGGCTAAATTTCCTCTTTACTACATCAGAGAAATAGATGGATAAATCCAAAGAATTTTCCACAAAGGGAAAGCACCATCAGGATTTGCATTTTTGTTTTGTCTTGTTTTTTAACAAGAGGGAAGGGAAATTCCTGTTACTATTTTGAATCTGAGAAAGACTGGGGTAAAGAGAGGTTAAATGGCTCATTCACTGCAAAGCTGGGCTTAAGAGTAGGACAGTCAAGAGTGTTCTACATGATGCCCTCGGCCAATCACTTACTCAGAGGAGGGCCGATTACTTTTTTTTTTAATTAAATTAAATGAATTTATTTATTTATACAGCAAGTTCTTATTAGTTATCTATTTTATACATATTACTGTATACATGTCAATCCCAATCTCCCAATTCATCCCACCACCACCACCCTTGCCCTGCTTTCCCCCGGTGGTGTCCATACGTTTCTTCTCTACATCTATGTCTATTTCTGCCTTGCAAACCGGCTCATCTGTAACATTTTTCTAGATTCTACATATATGTGTTAATATACGATATTTGTTTTTCTCTTTCTGACTTACTTCACTCTGTATGACAGTCTCTAGGTCCATCCACGTCTCTACAAATGACCCAAGTTCATTCCATTTTATGTATGTACTACGTCTTTTTTATCCATTCGTCTGTCAATGGGCATTTACGTTGCTTCCGTGACCTGGCTATTGTAAATAGTGCTGCAATGAACATTGGGGTGCATGTGTCTTTTTGAATTCTGGTTTTCTCTGGGTATGTGCCAGTAGTGGGATTGCTGGGTCATATGGTAATTCTATCTTTAGTTTTTTAAGGAACCTCCATACTGTTCTCCATAGTGTTCTCCATAGTATCAATTTACACTCCCACCAACAGTGCAAGAGGGTTCCCTTTTCTCCACACCCTCTCCAGCATTTGTTGCTTGTAGATTTTCTGATGATGCCCATTCTAATCGGTGTGACTTTCAATACGCTTCCCTGGGGCACTAGTGATGATCTTCCCAATAGCTTGGGCAGCTTGGTGAAGAAGATCAGAGGCTGACTTCAGCTTTTCATAGCTCTCCATCTTTCTACTTCCTAAATTCCCATTCCTTTTACTTGAGCAGTAGTTCATCAAATAAGTAACAGCAGCAGAAGTTTCTCCGAGAAACTTGTTAGAAATGCAAATTCCCAGCGGAGGCTCCGGAAATCATTGTTTTGACAAGCCTTCTGATTCTCGCTAAAGCTTCAGACCCATTGCTCTCCTTCTGATCTGAGAGAGAGGGAGAAGGGGAAAGATAGAGAAAGCCCAGGAAAGAATGCTGGAAAGTAAGTTCAGATAGCTTTTTACATGGGGTTTTTACTGTGGTAACTTACAAATGGTTGATAAAAACCCACAAATTGAAACATGTAGCTACTTTAAGGACTCTTTAGCAGAAATCAATCTTATTCCCGATCTATTACTTCATAGGTCATTTCCTCATAGGGATGACTAACAGCAATTCAACAGAAAATGCTTTTTATATTTAAATAACACTTTCTGTTCCAAGATGTCAAAATGTTTGACAAGTGGTCAAAATGCAGCTCACTAATATTCTCAACCCCATGGTAGTAAATAAACCACCTCTACCATCACTGCTGTTTACTGGTGATTTCTTGTCTGGGAAAGTTGAAGCACCTTCGCTATCTCTGTAGAAAGTCAATGACTAAAGGAGAAAACGTCCTTCATCTTGGTTCCCATAGGAAACCAAATTGATAAATTACTCAGTGACTTCTATTATTGCATCTCAAGGATAGTTAACAATGCTCATCAAGGAAAAATCCCAAAGAACATTCCTGCCCTATCTCTGATTAAGCCTGATTTTGGAAAATCCCCTGCTCTATCTACATTTCATTACAATATGAATGCTACTTAATTCCCTATTACTTCTGATTACACGGGATCAATGCCACTTGAAGAGTAAGAAGCAAAGATTCACTACCTTGGGGTCTCCTTGACAGCCAAGCCTGTGCCTTAGTCATTTTGACTCCCTAGTGACCAGCCTGGTATCTGGAATAGTATATGCGATCAGTAATTATTTCTTGAATGTATGATGTATGAATGAGTCAAGATATTTTTAGAGTTGGAGTCATGGATCAAGAGGAGACAACGTGGTTTAAAATAAAAACTACTCCATTCTCAGAAGACGGTGCTGCAATGAATGCTAATAACCACCCGACAATGTCCTCTGTCATTGCAAATAATGTGATACCAACATCTACTAATCAATGAAAAAAAGACTTTCAGAATTCAAATTTGGATAGGATTTTGAGCTGGGGATTCCTCTCACCCACCTTTTCCTATGATAAAACTTGGAACTGTAGTGTCAACAGATAATATGCCAGTTTTTCATTTAAAATTGGAAAATATAATTTTGGAGGCATGAAATAAAACTGATGGGCAAATATCAGAATTTCCATCAATGTAAAAGTTTAATTTCTAAAATGCTGCAGGTTAGTTTATCAAAATACTGAAATTGCCTCGTATCATAAGTCAAAGCACCCTCTCTACTAAAATAAGGAGCTATAAAGTTGCACAATCACTGTCAATAATTTTTTTACTTGGTTTGAAAAAAAGTTGCTTGTTTTAAATAAAACAAAGTTCAACTGAAGTGACTATATATCAACAGTCTTGTAAAACTACTTGTGTTAGATTTCTTCTATCCCCAAGATGCCAACCATGCATATTAAACTGACTCTGGTTTTTTGCATATGATTTCTGTACATCTTTCCTGTTTGAATTTTAATGTTAAGTACCCTTTCTTAGAGTGTGGATTGTAACCACTCTGTTTAAAACTCTATCACCAGTACCTAGAACAGTGCCTGCCACATAAAAAACACTTAATAAAATTTCTAAATTATCTTGATTAAAATCCGTACTCATCCTAGCTTTAAGCACATGAAGACAGAAATAGGTTCCAACTGCATAAGAACACGTGAATAATCCAGAGTAAATGTTAACTATAAGTACAAATTATCTGTTGATTAAAATACAGAACATGGCTGAGATTTGGAATTACTTCCTAATAACCCTGAGTCAGAGCTGTGGTAAAGGCTTACTGGGGGCATGTTACCATTTTCTGAGTACATACTCAGAAAAGGAAGAAGTTGATGAGAGAGCATGCAAGATTTTCCGGCTCAAAATGGAACTTGACTCATCTGCATGGAAACATCCCGCGAAACACAGAGAGCTCACTCTTCTGCTGGATTAAACTCACCCTGGTGAATGGAATGGAACAGAAACAAGAGACTGAGGTCTAGGTTTTGAGGACCTTCACTCCACTTACCTGCTTTCACAGGACCATGCAACGGACAAGAAGAAATGTGAAACTGCTGCTCTGTACCTCGAAACGAATACAGTCACCCTATGTAACAGAATGTGTCATAAATCTGACCAATCAGAATAATTCCTCCATTCTTGGTGGTGTAGCTCTGATAGAAATGGACAGAGCTGGGCTCTCGGGGTGGGAAGGGGGTGGTTTCCTTCTGTTACAGGCTCTAAACTTTCTTCAATTTTCCTATGATTTAAGCCTAACTAAAATGTATGGACTTTAGAAAAAGAGTAGGTACTAAAATTAAATAAGCCGAGAGTGTTGAGGGTGAGAAAAATGATAACAAATTTAAGAAAATGTAGAATCATTACTATGAGAATTACCAGAACTGTGTCTGTTCCAAATATGAGCCTGATATAGCATTTTAATTATGAATAGAATTAAACAGAAATTCACTTGCTGTCTCCATCTGATAATATTACCAGAGACTTCCCTTAAGGAAATTTAAAATTATTTATTCCAGGTAAATCTCTACAAGTCCTTAATTTCAAACTTATTATAAGAAATAACAAAAAGTATCAACAAGCTGGCAGAATTTTGACAATTCTCCTGCCTCCCTCCATTCCGCCTTCTTTCCCTCTTTCCCTCCCTCCCTTTCCCTCCTCTTCCCTCACTCCCTTTCTTTCCACAAAGCAAGTAAATGGGTATATAGGAAATAGTAGGGATCACACGCTTTCGTTACAGGGGTTGGGAATGTGGACTCTCACAAAAACAGACTTGATTTTAAATCCTGTATCTGTGCCTTACCAGCTGTGTGACCATGAATAATTTAATCATTCTGTGCCTCAGTCTGTCCGGCTGTAAAATAGGTGCAAAGAGTACCTACATCTTAGGATTGTTGTGAGGGGGGATTCCAGTTGGTTTTAAAACAGTATTTAGCACAGAGGAAGCATAATAATTATTATTTTTCACTTCTCTGAATATATAAAACATTTAGTATTGGGATTCATAGTCTCAAAATCTAACACTCACTGATGTGAATATCTGATTAGCTAAATGAAGAAAAAAATTGTTAGAGTAATTATTTCTTTAGTTTCTCATTTTGTTTTTTTAACTGAAAACCAGAATCACAATTTCTTGGTATTATCTGTTATCAATGAACAGTAATAAGACTATAATATTATTTTTGATAAGGCACTGAATATTTGAAATGAAGAAAACTAAGAAATAGTAGTAAATAAACCTTTTCTTTTACTAATCCCAAGTGAAAGATGAAATTAATGATGATATATATGTGAAAACTCTGGAGAAGTCATACAGAAAGAACCTCAACTACTTGAGGCACACTTGAAATTCAAATGACACTAAATGACTAATTCGTAAATCAAGAACCCTTCACTAAAATTAAAAACACAAATGCTTTCTTTTTCTTGATTTCTTGTAGGAAGTGAAAGAGTACTCGGTAGGTGTCAGACTATTTTAAAAAGCAGGTTATAGAGATGATATTTCAGGAGTGTAAAAATACTAAGGCGGATCTCATAAATGATTGGTATATTATTTAATTCAGGTTACCATCAGAACTGTCAATGTTTGTTTATTAAGCAATGCAATCCTTTAGGTAGGAAGCATGGTTCTTTGGAGTAGTTGATAGACACAAGATACACAAACTGGAATATGGTGAAAAAACAGACAGTATAGATATTTTAAAATTAAACTTAGGAATTATTTAACATGGCCATTTCTTTGGGTTGAAGAAAGAAATTCACATAGATTTTCCTGGTTCAGGCTCCAGTGAGGTCTATAGGCAAATTTGTAACTAGAGCAAGATTCAGACCTATTTCCATTTTTGTGCTTACCTCTTAAATATGTCCAGTTCCTACAGCATAGAGGAAAGCACTAGATTGGCCATGGCATGAAACAGGTTAGAATTCTGGCCCTGCCACTTAATAACTGTGCACGGCTTAAATGGGCAATTTGCTAAACTTCATGAATTTCAATTCCCACCCTCCAACCCCCACCCTGGGCAAAATGAGTATAATCCTTTTTCTACCAACTCTAGAGAGTTAGGATGGTCTGAGGAGAAAATGTATACAAAAATGCTTTGAAAATTATTTAATGCTTTAAAAATATTATTTATCATTATTATTTCAAGATGGGAAAACTCCCCCTCCTCTAACATATTCAGTTTTTTATGGCCTGCTAGATCTTCCAGAAAGCTACATAAAACCTGAACATTTTAACAACACTCGGCAATGTTTAGATGTTAAAAAAAATTATCCAAACTGGCACATTTTTTCTTAAACAGTTCTAAAAGTAATACATACATATTGCAATGAATTTGGAAATACAGAATAAGAACAGGAGAAAGTAAAGGTCGCCCTGACCTGACTCTCTTATTTCTTGAGTTAACCATTGATAAATAATTTTTAAATTTTCTTTGGGTCTTTTTTCTCTATGTGTGTGATATTCAAAACCAAGTTGTGAATATGCTGTATTTATTATTTAACGTTCTTCTCTTCTCACTTGACATTTTACAAAAAACAATTTTAATTTGTTAGTTCCTGTATTGTTTCCGATTCTCAGCATCATAAAATACTTAATAGTGAAGGTTACCTATGAGCTATTATGTAAAAAATAGTTCAGCATATATAACCTAAATAAATATATTAGAAATTCATATGCTTGAAAGCAGTGATCCCCAACTGTTTTGGAGCTAGGGGCCGGTTTCATGGAAGACAATTTTTCCACCAACAGGGTGAGCGGGGGAGGATAGTTGGTTCAGGCTGTAATGCCAGCGATGGCGAGCCATGGGGAGCAGCAAATGAAACTTCACTAGCTCGCCCACCGCCCACCTCCTGCTGGTCGGCCGGGTTCCTAACACAGCCAGGGGGTTGTGGACCCCTGCTTTAAAGGATATCCCTATATTTTTATGTGATTGACCATTTCAAAAGTTTCATAGACAATTCCAATATTTATATTTAATTAAAGACCATGAAACTTTTTTTAGTATTTTTAAATAAAAGATAGTTAAAGATTACTTCATTTAAAAGCGATAACAAATCTCTAGAACACTTCCTTCTGCTTAAGTGAGGCGTTAGATAAAAAATGCACTATAGGAATATAGATTATACTCGAGTTTCAATAAAAATCTGAATAAATACTATAGAATTGTTATCTCCCCTTTATTATGTTAATAATTGGTAATAGGAATATTATGGAGAATGATTGAAGCTTAATAGTCATATGTCAATTACCAAGATCACATTTGTGTGGTACAATGAATTTGCAAAGGTAGACTATCAAATATATTTTATTGTCAAAGGTGGTCTGCCAACCTGCAAGTCATTTCATAAGTTATGCTCTAAAATATATCATTTACTGATACCCAAGAGACATCTCGGTATGTCATTAATAGTGCAGAAACTCTAAGCCACGGATATTTTTGTCTTTATAATTAATTTGAGACAGCAGCTAGTAAAAACCAGAATAATAACACTAATAACCTTCAAATTCATTTTGACCCTAAGCTATATATAGCAATTTCAACAGAAGTTAGTATATTTACATACTAAATTAAAATTCCTAAACTAGTATTACAATTGATGCAGTGTTTTTATGAAATACTACTTGTATAATATTTCATTAAAATAATAAAATGAGAACAATATAGAAATGTCATAAATATTTGTGTCCTAGAAAGGATTTAGAGGGAATTTCTGGTAGTATAAATTAATACATGATTAATCATATTACTTTTATTTATATAGCATCCAAACATACACATCTGTAATCTTATATGTCTTTACCATCAAAAGAAATATATTCCAGAATTAATTTTAAAAACACTGCTTTTACTGTGCTTATGTTTTCTAGTTGAGAGGTCTGGACTTTAAGCATTTTTAAGTTATAGAACTAATCAGAAAGCAAGAGGAAACCAACAATACAACTGATGGCATTTGTTAATATAAGGCTTTGTGTAAAATTGTTATGAAAGTAAGAATGGAAAAAGAATAGAATTATTAATCAACAAATGGCTATTTAAAAAAATCTAGTTGATAGTATACTACCTGGGTTATTCTCTTACTTGAAAAAATTACAGTATATTAGGTTGTCCTCATTTGGAACTATGTAACTGCCACACTCATGTTTCTAGTTTTACTAGAAGAGTGCATTTTTTTGGTATAAGCATAAGAAAAAAAAAAAAAAACTGGAAAGTTCCATAGTGCAGTTTCCTTCCTCCCTCTCTCCAACAAAAAAAATAAGAAATACTGTACCTAACCAACAGATCTGATGATTCCAAAAGGGACAAGTCTCTATTCTGAGACACCATTCAAGTCAGAACATTCCAAATTAGGATTTTGTGAGACACTGGAAAATTATGGCATGAAAAATCGAAGACTATTTCTAATACACTATAAAATGTATTCCTCAAAGCAAAAGAGCTAATGGAAGGCCAGAGCACTTAATGGATAAAATATAATCAAATGAAACAGAAGTATGTTCCAAGCTGAAAGGCAACAATATCACTATTCTCACATAATTGGATAGTAGTTATAACCCAGTAAGATCAGGTTTAAAAACATCTAAATATATATAAATACACATATGTATAAATCACATATATAGTGCCTGAAGTAAATACATATTCGTATTCATATATTAAAGAATCACTTTGAAATTTTAAAAATATTTTTTTAACTATTGAAAAATAAACAGCTAGTGAAAAACTAAGTTTTCTTTGCAAAAGTTGACTCTGGAAACAAAGATTCTTCAAATGCTTCTCCAAGAACTTCTCTGTTTATTTTAAATATAATCAAAAAATAAATAAATATAATCAAATATTTGAAAGAGAAGGCAAATGTTTATGAAAACAGACATATATACATGCATATATATGCATATATATATTTACACACATAATTGGCTAAATATAATTAATATATATAATACACATAAAGTACAGATCTTCCTTAACTTACTATGGCATTGCATCCTGATAAACCCAACATCAATTGAAAATATCATAAATTGTAAATGCTTATACTACACCCAATCTACCAACCGTCATAGTTTACCCTAGTCTACCTTAAAGGTGCTCAGAACACTCACATTAGCCTAAAGTTGGGCAAAATCATCAACATAAAGCCTATTTTATAATAGTCTGTTGACTATCTCATTTGTTTTATTGAATACTGTACTGAAAGTGAAAACCAGAACGGTTGTTAAGTGTGTCAGGTGTGATCCAGTCGCTGAGTGGGAGGCGTGGCTTGCTGCTGCTGCCCAGCATCACAAGAGAGCATCATGCTGCTTATCAGTAGTCTGGGAAAAGTATAGTTTCTACTCTAAATTCAAAGTATACTCTGAAAAAATTCAAACTATAGTTTCTACTAAACGAGTATCACTTTCGCACCATGGTAAAGTAGAAAAATCGGTAAGTCGAACCACTGTAATTCGGGGAACGTCTGTATATAAATTTTTGTATAATATACGTGTATGCACATGTATATTTAAAACAGGAATTTAGACTGTTTGCTACATCTCATCTTAGAAGCAGACTATGCCCAAAATCTAGCCTCAAGCCTTTGGTGAATAGCTAATGAATTCAGTATTCAAACAGGGATTAAAAATATTGATTTGGAAATTCAGGACAAACTTACTACTAAAAATGTTTTACACTTTTTACTTAAAAGAACATAGTTAGGTACACATGATTAGACTCTACCAACTGAAATAAATTATTGCCGATTTGGCTAGAGTTGTTGATCACCACAAAATTCTCTCTTGTGGACAACTATGGCTTACATATTAAATGGAAGGCTTTTTAGGCAGTTTTTGTACTTGTTTCCTTAGACCTAAATGGTCCACATAATGATAAAAAGTCAAAAAAAATGTAAAATTATGTGCTTTTTAAGCCCAACAAAATTGTTATCATACTGAAGCTCGTCTGTATACTAACAGTGCAGTTTTTATAGGCAGGTGTTACTGGTACTAAAGTTTTCACGTTAATTGAGGCTCTATTTTTGATTTCAGTTTAAAGGTGTTGCTAGTGATTGAATCTACTCAGTACTGCACATTTATGAATAAGACTCTGAATATTAAAATTCTTACATGTACTCTCTAAATTCATTGAGATTCAGTAAAATAGAAAGATATCATACACCAAGAAGATTCCTTTGTATATGGTGTACAATGGAGTAACAGATTAATTTTCCTTTTTGGACAACTTAATGATATTGATTAACATTAAAAAACTTCAAAAGTTACATATTAAAAAAAAAGATTGGGGTACAACGAAGATAGTAGTATTACCTTTAAAGGATTTTGTTAGAGGAAGTGAATGTTAACAACTCTTTATAAATTAAAGTTGCCCTCTCCCAGGAACTTCAACACTGTATCAGAAAAAAATAAAATTGTCAACTATTGCTTTTAAGAAAGGGAACAATTCCTATTTTCTAGAACATTACCTCTGAAACCAACACCCTAATTCAACAACCTTCATATCATTTCTGATAATGAGTCAGTGAAAAGAGTGATTAGACAAATGGTACAATTCAGAAAGAAAATAAGATGCAGAAAGAAATTCAGAAAGAAAATAAGATGCCAACTGAGTTTTCCCAGGTCATCCAATCAACTCCTTGCAGAGTTAAAAATAGAAGCTAAGACTAATTCCCACAGCTACTGCCAGATCAGAGCCTGACAACTTTGCATTGTGGGAGCTTCAACCTCTCCTGCTACTGGGATTACGTGCATTGAGACATCTTCCTATGAGGTTCAGTCATTTCAAGGTTTGGTTTAAAATGGAGAGGGGTAGGAAAAGGTTCATAATTTTAGGGAAAATCTGTGGTAATGAGATCTCATTGTAAACTGCTCACGAGAATTAGAAAGATGAAAACTGGAAATATTTACTAACCCTTACTATGTCTCAAACACTGCAATAAGTTCCCTTTTATGTTATCTTCTTTCATCTTCGCAACAACCCTGTGATTTCCCTGTTTTAAATATCCAGAAACAATTCACAGTGGTTAAGTAACTTACCCTAAGTCATAGAGACAGAAAACAATAGAGGTAGGATTCAAACTAGGTGAGGTTCAAAGTTCAAATTCACTTCCTGAAAAACATGATTAGAACAGAAATGGTAGCCAAAACTCCCCAAAGTAAATTAAAAAATTAAAAGAAAGAGAGAAAGGAGGCGGGGAGGGCCTAGTGATCTGCATACCTTAAAAATAATGTTTAGAACTTTTTGATTGATCTTAAAGATGACCAAAAGCTACCTGCCTGAGAGCTCTAAGGATAAAATTATTAACAAACTAAACAAAAAACATTGATTTTTATACTCACTCACTTTGAGATCAACCCAATTGCTTTCCTTTCATAACACTGCACTGCCATTTTATTTCATTTCCTAGTATATTTATTAAGAGGTAATTTAAAGACAAGTATTTTGCCTAACAGGTTAATGATTTTTTTTTTCTTCTAAACGATGACCAAATGCCAATCCTCCTCCCCTTATTCAATAGATTAATTAGTATCAGATCATTTTAGTGTCATATTTAATTTCTGTGCTGAAATAGTGATTTCACAAACCCTGTGAAGATGTTACACATCCACTCTAACATGCATGCAGGTGGAGAATATTTTCAACTCATGTAGATTTTGCTTTCTCTATGATTGTATTCTTCACAATCAATGAGATAGAAAAAGACAGAGATAAGAGAACTGTTGCCTAATATTTTCTTATTAAAATCTGTATCTTGGGCTTCCCTGGTGGCGCAGTGGTTAAGAATCCGCCTGCCAATGCAGGAGACACGGGTTCGAACTCTGGTCTGGGAAGATCCCACATGCCGCAAAGCAACTAAGCCCATGCGCCGCAACTACTGAGCCTGCACTCCGGAGCCCGCGAGCCACAACTACTGAGCCTGTGCGCCGCAACTACTGAAGCCGGTGTGCCCTAGAGCCCGTGCTCTGCAACAAGAGAAGACACCGCAATGAGAAGCCTGCGCGCCACAACGAAGAGTAGCCCCCGCTCCCCACAACTAGACAAAGTCCATGCACAGCAACGAAGAAACAACGCCGCCAGAAATAAATAAATAACTTAAAAAAATAAATAAAATCTGTATCTTGCATTTTCAATTTTCTAAAAGTTCAAATCCATTGTGGTTGAAAAAATAAGAGTAATATCATATGTTTTCTTGTCCTGGGTAAATGGACTGTGCTTGGTTGAGTGTCTTGTTTTTTGCTTCTTAGTGCCAAAATTTCTCTTTTATTATTTTTATATCTACTAGTACTTATTTGAATTCTACTCACTGTTGTTGTTGTTTTTCATCTTTATTGGAATACAATTGCTTTACAATGGTGTGTTAGTTTCTGCTTTATAACAAAGTGAATCAGTTATACATATATATATGTACCCATATCTCTTCCCTCTTGCGTCTCCCTCCCTCCCACCCTCCCTATCCCACCCCTCTAGGTGGTCACAAAGCACAGAGCTGATCTCCCAGTGCTATGCGGCTGCTCCCCACTAGCTATCTATTTTGCGTTTGGTAGTGTATATATGTCCATGCCACTCTCTCACTTTGTCACAGCTTACCCTTCCCCCTCCCCATATCCTCAAGTCCATTCTCTAGTAGGTCTGTGTCTTTATTCCCGTCTTACCCCTAGGTTCTTCATGACATTTTCTTTTTTTCTTAGATTCCATGTATATGTGTTAGCATACAGTATTTGTCTTTCTCTTTCTGACTTACTGGTTGAGTGTCTTGAACTGCTCAAACTTTAAGGTCCATCACCTCTAATTTCCACCTTACCAAAACCTCAGACAACAAACAGGAGAAAGGGTAGTGCCATCCATATTTCATTCCCATCACACCTACAAAAATAATCACAAGGAACTTGTGTAGAATACCAATTCTTTTGTATTAGGAAGGCAGTTTTCAAAATTAAATGTTATTGGTTCATTTGGTTGTTTAATAAATATCTTGCAAATGCCTATAATAAAGCCAAATACCAAACTGACCATTTAAGTTGCAGAAGTTTTTACGTTCTTGATATTTTACTATTTTAAAGTAAGTTTACATTTGAGTGCTTACCATAATATATGATACCAATAAGCTCCCTAGAAATCTACACATTTATAAAATACACCAAATGCTACTGTCTCATGCCTTGCTTTGCAATCCTGGATTGCTTTCTAATATGGAGATGATGTAAGAAATATAATCTAGATATCTCTTCTACAGGATCACCAGCCATGTCTCAACTAACTTGTATCAGTGGAGACTCTCAGGACATACATATTTATTTATTATAAAACTCTTCGGTACTGATCATTAGGTAATTCTGGTAAATGTTGGCGCGTAATAATAGTTAAGAATGTCAACCCCACCTCATTTCAGCTTGATACGCTGCAGGAAAGCACAAATTAGATGAAAGCAATTTCCCCAAGAACAACTCACTTCCTTGAGATGAGAGATAAACTTGGATGAACAATGATTTGTCACAATTTATTTTTGAGGGTAGTGGTTTAAAAAAAGTGCTAATGTAATCTTTTCAGAATGAATCCTTTTAAAAATGCATTAATTCTCCAGTGAATATAGCTTATAATTAAAAACCTATACATATAATTTTACTTTCCTAAATTTTTACATATGACCATATATAACAAATAATGAAATCTTAAAATCTTCGTAATCTTTAAAATTTGTTGGCCTTTAAATCTGAATTTGCATTTGCTGAGTCTGACAGATTATTCTTAGTGACTCTATTGGGTACCACCAATTCAGATTCAACATTATTTCTGCAAGTCTCAGAAGCATTAAGTTTTGTGAATGGATAGAGGGTATTAGCATCCTGGTTGTTTTTCACTACATTGAGATTACCAGAGAACCTGAATGTGAAAGATCATGGAGAGGAGTGTAAGAAATGGCACTAAAGGTATCACTGACTTCTCTCTATTTACTCAGATTCTGCAGTATACAACAGAAGGAACAAAGCAGGTTCTGTTGCCGCTACTGTTGCAATGACCAAGGATCCTCAGTCTCATAGCCATTGCAGTCCATTGTTTAAGATGTGAGCTTGTTGTTGCTTATTCAGGCAAAAGTCAGAATGCTTATTTGTTTTATGTCTGTTTTTTAATGAGGGTTTGATTAGACAGCAATAAAGACAAAAGAAAATAGGAGAAATGTTTATTAATAGGTCCCTCCATCCCTATCAACCAAAGAAAAGGCATACCTTAAAATATTGTTGTGAAATGTCTAGGGTGTGTCTGTCTGTGTTCTTGCAACCCTTCACCTTTAAGTAGCTTTTCAAAAATATGTTATAAACATGTTGCTTCACCCTTGCCCTTTTAGCCTGTTAATGTCTAATTTAAGTAAAGCAGGATGCAATCCCCAGCAAGTTATCTCTTTCTCCGTTTTTGGACCATGCAAATCAAAACAGTCTTCTTCTAAGGAGGGTAGTGAAAACTTTTGCCAGTTGTGTTCACACTTCAGCTATTCCAACATTCTTTAGTTTAGCTGAAATGAGACATTCTCATCTTTGGGCTTTAATTATTCTCTTTCAAAATAAATTTTAAAAGATACTCTAAAGAGAAACTAAGAAAAATAAAATAAAATAAAATATTTACCATAATGCAGGTACATAAATATTAACTAAAAATAGTTTTAGATTAAAAATTAATCTTTTTTGTTCTAAAAATTAATCTAATTAAATTTAAGATTAGGCTGGATAGAAATGATCCATTGCTGAAGCTTAAAAAAAAAACTAGCTATAAATATTACTAGTTTTCCACACTGGTGTTACAAGACTTGACTGACATCCGTGATGTATTCTGTAATATTTTTGAAATGATGAAATGTGTGATCCAGAGACTTGAAATATTTCAATACTTCTGTATAGGAATTTTCTTCCATGAACTAGAAATGAAAAAGTGAGAATGTTTCCTTGCTCAAATCACATTAAATGGATTCCCTTATATTACTTGCATTCATTTTTAAGATAGTCATAAATGGTTACATAAAATACAGGAATACTATCTGTTGAAGAAGTTTATGGTTTTTATAGTCAATGTATGTATTCCAATTATAAATGTTTCTGCATAATCTCTGACCCAACCATACCATGCCATGCCACTCCAAGAATTCTTCCATCAAAAGTAAAAGCTCCAGCACATAAAGACATGAACCTCTATGTCCATTACCACATTTCTTGAAATCATAAAACTGTTTGGAACTTAATAAATGTTTATCAATAGGTTTTGACTGAATGAAATTATGGCTCACTCATAGTACACATAACTGGGCATCTACTAAAGGTAATATGGTAGTAATATATGCTAGATATCATTAATATAATAGAAACACAATGTACTAAAAGTGTTTTGCAACTAAAAATCACTATACATTGTGTAGCTTTACAAAGGAATGAAATGCTGACACATGCTATAACATGGATGGACTTTGAAAACATTATGTTAAGTGAAAGAAGCCAGACAAAAAAGGACAAATATTGTATGATTCCACATATATGAGGTAGTTAGAATAGGCAAATTATAAACCCAGAAAATAGAACAGAGTGAACCAGAGGCTAAGGGGAGGGGAGAAATAAGGGCTTATTGTTTAGTGAGTAGTTTCTGCTTGGGATAATAAGAAAGGTCTTAACATGGATAATGGCAATGGTTGCTCAGCATTGTGAATGGACTTAATACCAATAAATGATACACTTAAAATGGATAAAATGGTAAATTTTATGTTATGGGACATTTTACCAAAACAACAATAAAAATATACTATAAAATAAAGTAAAAATTTACCTCTTACTAGGCGTATTATGAAGTTTGCATAAAATTGCACTTATTTTAGGAGCTTCTATGGTTATTATCATATTTGGGGACATGTAAAGACAGCAACAGCTTAAGTAGTCCTCTTGAGTTCTTTCTCTCCATCTTTCCAACCCGGTTTTTTCTAGGTTAATGGTTTCGTCACGCCTCTCCTTGAATACTAGCGTCAGTAGGAACGCTAGCTAATGCTGCTTTCCTTAAGTATCAGCTAAAAATTTTAATGTATTTTTATGCTGGTAATTGTTTTAGAACCTGGGAGGGATGTCATTGTTTTCTTAACTTGGCAAAAGCAAATATATTACTGTAGACAGCATTACTAGAAAGAAATAGTAACTTTGAAGTAGACATATGTCCATCCTAAGAAAACTGAATATATTTCACACTAGACCACACCACTCAACTGCTGGCAATGTTCTTCTACATACTTGGCAGTATAGTACTCTAAGTCTGAGAACTGTTTCTTTTTTGTAAAAATGGTTTTGATTGGAAAACCCTGAATAAATCATTTGGAATGTGTAACGTTTAGAGCTCCTTCTGGGATTCCTTTTCCATGAATCAAGGTTCTTTGATTCACTATTCTCCTTGGCACTTGCTTCCTAGTCATCTCAGCAGCCTTTGTGCCAGTGCTGATGAACAGCTCCCATTGTAGGTCCTAAAGCAGGGAGAACAATAAAAGGAGAACCTCATTTCAAGTACCAGAAATGTCTGGGCTATAAAGGACACACATATTGTCAAAGTAAGCCCAGAGTGGGGTGACATCACCAAGGTCATTCCTGGCTCCGCACACCCCCCAAGGAGGAACAACGAACAATTATTTGGAAACAGGACACTATTTGAGAGGATCCTAGAACATGGAGGTGAGGCTGAAGCACCCCCGTGCACCACAGAGACCAAGACAGACTGCATTAGAAGGGTGAGAGAAGGAGCTACGCGTTGACCACGTTGCCCCTCCCCCAGGCCAGTGGAGCACCATGGGTGAGGTCTCCCCTGAACCTCTGGTTCCTCCAGTAGGAGAAGAGAACTGGGGGACAACAAGCACTACCACTAGCATTGGGGTTGCTTTGTGGGAGCCACTGCTCTAATCTGCTCCACTGGGATTGCAGGGAAACCTGCGGGGTTTGACCACTAAAAGTTGGACTGTGATGAAGGGGCAAGGGGCATGCAACAGCCAGCACATGGATTGTGACAGATGGAATTCATACCCGCAGTGCCCAAGTAGTGATCATAACTGGCATCTTTGCTTATCTACAGAGCCAGGTTGGCAGGCCACTACAACCAGGGAACTCAGCAGGGTACAGATCCACCTGATACGTATCTGGCCCTTGAGCCTGGTTTGCCCACACCCAGGGAAAGAGCAGAGTCACAGCCCACCCATTGTGGAGAGTGTCTTCTGGCCATCTGACCAAAAGGGCTGGCAATAAATCCTGGAAGCTATTTGGCCCAGTCGTGCTCCAGCCGCTCCAGCCAAGTGGCAGGCAGCCAGAGCTCATCACTGGCTCTGGTACAAAGCAGAGCCAGTACCAGGTGTGGAGGGATCCTGTATCGTGCACAGGCAGGGAGATTAATTCATATCCAAGGCTGAGAGTAGCTCCCAGATCCTCCCAACTGGGGAGCCTGTTTGAGAAATTAAGAGTAGCCTGCAGTGGCCCCTCCTCATCCCACCCAGGCAAAGGAACTGGGACTAGCCCCATCCCATCTGCTGTGGAGGTACTGTGGCCCATCTGACTAGAAGGATTGGTGACAATCCTAGAAACCTAGAAATCTAGGAGTTGGTGACAACTCCTAGAAACCGTGTGGCCCAGCAGTGCTCAAGCGTAGAGAACGGTAGGCAGAGCTGATAGTCTGCAAAGCAAAGCCAGTGGTCTTGTTCAGCCACAGAACGTGGGGTGTGGATCAGCTTGAGTTAAGACAACAAAGAGCTTTACTGGCTTTAGAGCTGCTGCTTCTGCTGCACCCAGGCAGGAAATCTAATTCACAGCCCTACTCATCACTGAATACAGCCTTCAGCATGTCCAACTGGGGAACCTAAACAGAGAGCATGGGAAGCTGTACAGCCCATTAAACAGCCCTAGATACAGTGGCACTTGAACAGACAGCACAGCCTGTGGCCTCCCCCATCTGCAGGGCAAAACCAGTGCCCTCACCTGACCAGGGAATTAAGTGCACACTCTGGCCTGATTTGGGTTCCCAAACAATGAACTAACTATACAGGCTCTGGGTCCTGTCCAGAGCCAGGTCCTATACAGGCTCTGATTCTCTGCCACGAAACTAATTCCTAGCCCCATCTACTACTACTACCGAATATAATACCCAGTAAAGTCTGGAGGAAGAGCCCAATTACTCAAATATGCAGATACCAATGTAAGGAATCAAGGATCACAAAAATCAGGCAAATATGACACCACCAAAGGAAAGTCAGAAAACTCCAATACCTGACCTTAAAAGAATGAAGATCTATGAACTATCAAAGAATTCAGAATAATCCTCCTAAGGAAGTTTAGTGAACTACAAGAAAGCACAGACAACTAAGTGAAATTAGGAAAACAATGTATGAACAAGACAAGAACTTTGACAAGGAAATAGCAACATCAAAAAAACAGGAACACTAGATTTTAAAAATACAATAACTGAACTGAAGAATTCAATAGAAAGTTTCAAAGGTGGATTCGACCATGCAGAAGAAAGAATCAGCAAACTGGAGGTTAGGACATTAGAAATTACCCAGTGAAAGGAACAAAAAGGAAAAGAATAAAAAGAGTGAAGAAAGCCTATGGAAATTATGGGACACAAGAAACTAAACAATGTTCATGTTATGGGAATTCCAGAAGAAGAAAAGAGAGGGAGAAAGGGGGAAAAAAGTATATTTAAAGCAATAATGGGTGAAACCTTCCCAAACCTAGGATGAGAAATGGACATCCAGATCCATGAAGCCCAATCAAGCCCAAATAGGTTGAACTCAAATAGGGCTACACTGAGACACATTGAAATTAAATCGTCAAAAGTTAAAAACAAAGAAAGAATTTTAAGACCAGCAAGAGAAAAGAGAGAAGTTACATACAAGGGTACCCTGGGATGGTTGGATACTCACATGTAAAAGAATGAAATTGGACCAATATCTTATACCACTCACAAAACTAACTTGAATTGGATTAAAGACTCAAATGTAAGACCTGAAACTATGCAACTGCCAGAAGAAAACATAGGGATAAAGCTCATTACATGGGTTTGGTAATGACTTTTTGGATATGACACTGAAAACACAAACGACAAAATAAAAAATAAACAAATGGAACTACATCAAACTAAAAAGCTTCTGCACAGCAAAGAAAAACAAAAACAAAATCAACAAAGTGATTGAAAAGACAACCTATAGAATGGGAAAAAAATATTTGTAAACCATATATCTGATAAGGGTTAATATCCACAATAAATTAAATATTCAAACAAATCAATAGCAAAAAAAAAATACCCAATTAAAAAATGAGCAAAGGACCTGAATAGACATTTCTCCAAAGAAGACACACAGAAAGCCAACAGGTACATGAAAAGATGCTCATTACCACTAGTCATTAGGGAATGAAACCACACTGAGATATTACCTCACACCTGTTAGAACAGTCATCCTCAAAAAGTCAATAGATAACAAATGCTCGTGAGGATGTGGAGAAAAGGGAACCCTTGTGCTGTTGGTGGGATTGTAAATTGGTAAACCCAGTATGGAAATCAGTATGGAGGATCCTCAAAAATTAATACTAGAACTACATATATCTAGCAACTCCACTTCTGGGAATATATCCAAAGAAAATGAAAACACTAACTCAAAAAATATCTGCACCCCCGTGTTCATAGCAGCATTATTTATAATAGCCAACACGTGGAAACAACCTAAGTGCCCACTGATGGACAAATGGGTAAAGAGGTTGTTTTGTATATTTATAGATATATACATATCATATGTACATACACACACACACACTGAAATATTATTCATCTATAAGAAAACAAAGAAATGCTACCATTTGAGACAACAGAAATGGACCTTGAAGGCTTTATGCTAAGTTCAATAAGCCAGAGAAAGAAAGACAAACACTATATGATCTCACTTATATGTGGAACCTAAAAAAAAAGAAAACAATCATAGAAAAAGAGATCAGACCTGTGGTTACAGGAGACAGAGGGTCAGGGGAGGGGAAATTGGAGGAAGATGGTCAAAGGTACAAGCTTCCAATTGTAAGATAAATACATACTATGGACATAACGCACAACACGATGACTACAGCTAAGACTGACGTGTGATATATAGAAAAATCGTTAAGAATACATTCTAAGCATTCTCTTCACAAAAAAGTATTCTTTGATCTCATTTATATAAATTTCTATGTTTGTGTGAGAGAGAAGGACAGAATACAAAAATGCAAAAAGAAAAGTTGTCAAGTACGAAGCTGCTTAGGTTTATATCTCAATCTATAACAGATAACAATTTGTTTAGTTTTAATAGGTACAAAAATAAATATTAAGCATAGAACAAGCAAAAAGAAAAACTGAGCCCAGCGCAGATGTCCTTAAAGCATTTGCAAAGGAGGCCTTTATTAGGTCTGTAAACACCTGCAATTACAGGCAAAATTCTATGTGTGTGTGTTGTGTATGTACTAGGGGAGTGGATGCATAGCCTTTATTGAATTATTCAAGGGGATGTTAAGACCCAAAAGTTTAAAAAGCGCTGGAAAGCCTGATCACAAAACAATTTTAAACTACTCTGATTATGTTTTTACAGTTTTCCTTCACTCGTTAACACTTCAAAGAACAGCATGTTAATGTGGAAAGAATCTCTGCCATTTAGGTAAGATCTCTGAGTCTCAGTGTAAACTTAGCATATAGTAGAAGGATGAAATTATATACCATAGATGAAGGTACCTAGCAGAGTGCTTTAAAACTAGTACTTATTTATGCAAGACATCTTCCCCTGCTTACTTGTTTTCAGTAGAACGAAAGCATACTGAAAGCTGGTACAATGTCTTCTTTAACGTTTTGTTTTGTAACGCTTACTGTGCTGTTTGATGCGGATGAGCCAATATCCACTTAAGGGCATGTAAGCTCACAATAACTTTTGTTGAATATAACTGTTTGAATGTACTTTCACTATATTATTATATAGGGATTTTAAACTAAAATGCACTTGCACACATTATTTAGAGCCTAACTTGGATATTAGAGTAGGTGGATATACACCCCCGGAAAATAATAGCTAATTTCTTCACTAAAATCCAATTGCTGAACAACTACTTTGAATATACATAGCTAGGCACTGTATTATGAGTTGCAGGTAATAAAAAGTTGTTAGTCAAAGACTCTGCTCTCTAGGGTTATTTTAGAACAGCAAACCACGTTCAAACTAAAGGATAGACCAAAATAGAAAGTGCCATAGGAATTTAGACAAGGGAGAAACACATCTGAAATGAGAAAGAAGGTGGGTACGGGGAAGGGTTCATGGAAGAGGCAGTGTATGATGTGAGCAAGGTTTCACCGTGTAGCAGGGTGAGTGAAAGGAACAAATGAAGACATATAGTCGTGACATCATGAGGCACAAACTACAAATAAATATCACTTGTTCTAGGCTGGTCTTGAGGTAATTTAAGGGGATTAGTGAGAAACTAGATAAAGAGATATCTCTTTATATATTACTTATTATAATACTTTTGAACACAAGTATTGAATGTAAAAAAAAGAACAATATACGGATAGGAGATTAGGAGGTACAAACTATTATTATAAAATGAGCTATAAGGATATATTGCATAGCACAGAAAATATAGCCAATATTTTATAATAACTATAAATGGAGTATAACCTTTAAAAATTGTGAGTCACTATATTTTACACCTGTAACTTATATAATATTACACATCAACTATACTTCAATTAAAAATGCTATTTTAGTGAATAAAACACTAAGCAGTAAAATTTTTAAAAAAGAACTTAGAAGAGAACTTAAAAATAAAGACATAAAAAACAGGTTGAGGGCTTCCCTGGTGGCGCAGTGGTTGGGGGTCCGCCTGCCGATGCAGGGGGCGCGGGTTCGTGCCCCGCTCCGGGGGGATCCCACGTGCCGTGGAGCGGCTGGGCCCGTGAGCCCTGGCCGCTGGGCCTGCGCGTCTGGGGCCTGTGCTCCGTCCGCGGCGGGAGGGGCTGCAGCAGTGAGAAGCTCACGTGCCGCAAAAAAAAAAACAACAAAAAAAACCCAGTTTGAAACAGCCCAGAAATCTGGCAATTAAGAGGCCATTGAGAACTTTCAAAATAACACTTTTTCTACCCATTCTCAGTGGAGGCAGGCAAAGCCTTATTAATCCTACTATTTCTTTTTCTGTTTTTCAAAATCTCAGGATAAGTCTATTTCAATTGTAGCGAATGGCAGTAATGCAGCACCAGAAAATGCCTTTTGTAAGGAGAGGGCAACTTTGAATCCTAAATCGGTACTCAAGTCTTAAATTACTGATAACACTGACCACCCACCAGACTAAATGTTGTTTTTTACGTGATTGGAAAGCAACAGATTGATTTCAATTCTGTCTTGTGAAATCTACAAAAAAGGTCCTACAGTTCATTTAGCATGTAATAGCGTACATCCTTCTATTTGGTATTACTCCTCCTTAACACGGGGCAAGTAATTTTTCCTTTCTCTGGGAAACGTTTTGAAAAAAGGAAATAGAGTCATAAATCAGTTTCGGTTAGGAAATCAACTATGTCTACCTAGGGCTTTGAATTTAGAAACTTTCCTCAGAAACTGTTTAAATATAAGGAAGTCCAAATTCAGAAACACCTTAAATTTAATTATCTTAGTTGCACTAAAATAACAAATTATATTTTCTATCTTGTTTTCTTTCTTCCCCAGAAGGTTTCTCCAACCCTAATCCATAACTTAGTGCATCCATCTCACCTATAAAATCACTGGCAGGTATGATGCCAGCTTTGGCGGCTCCAGTCCCTTAATCCTGCCCCATTTCTTGCCAAAGAATTCAGTTTCTTCAGAAACCAACTAACAGACATTTCAGTTTCTAACCATCATTAGCATATTTTCATGTACTAATACTCAACATAAAAACACCTCTTAAAATTACAGAAATTTTTACTGTACTTAAGATCAATTGCACTAACCTGTATTTCATAAACCTTGGGCTACTTTCTTAAAAATGAATTATTGTTTTAATATGTTTTTCACTTATGATTCAGAATAATTATTCATATAATTAAATATTTTACAATTAGGTAAGAAAGGTGGAAAACAGTCTTGCTATTCTTGTTCTTTGTTCTCTCTTCTAGTTGGTGTGCCTGAGTCAAAATTTTAGAATACTGAAAATTTAATATTTCAAACCCAAACCACATTTAAAGATAATAATAACAACCAGCCAAAAAAATTTCGGTCCAGAGGTTTGCATGGTCCGGGGAACAGTTCTCTGAGTGGGCCATTTGGAGTGGGATTTGCCCACCCCCCTCCACTCCTTCTGCCTCATATACTGAAGATAGAGACAAAGAAACCAACTCAAATCTTTCCAAAGTGTATTTATAAATAGAGAATTTGTAACCAGAAAAACAATAATGATATATAACAGAAGTAACATGATTTTTCAGAACCAGTATCTTGTCCTAAAAGCAATATTTAAAAAAGAAGGTAAGGGGCTTCCCTGGTGGCGCAGTGGTTGAGAATCTGCCTGCTAATGCAGGGGACACAGGTTCGAGTCCTGGTCTGGGAGGACCCCACATGCCGCGGAGCGACTAGGCCCGTGAGCCACAACTACTGAGCCTGCGCGTCTGGAGCCTGTGCTCCGCAACAAGAGAGGCCGCCATAGTGAGAGGCCCGCGCACTGCGATGAAGAGTGGCCCCCACTTGCCACAACTAGAGAAAGCCCTCGCACAGAAATGAAGACCCAACACAGCCTTAAATAAGTAAATAAATAAATAAATAAATAAAAAGAAGGTAAGAAGGTTAGCTATAAACCCTGGCCCTCTTTTTCATTGATCTCCTATTTTAATTTGTTAAAATAAAATCCATGGCCTTTTGAGTCAAACTGTATCTTTAATTTCAGATGTAAAGATAACAAATCTCTTTTTAAATGGAATATTGGCACACAGACACCACACAGTCTGGCTTATTGCAACTGTTCTCTGTTGGTGAAGTGGCACATTTGCTATCCCCACCATAGCAATCTTCACCATTACACAGAATAGCATTCAATTGTACATCCCTAGGTGGGCAACAAGAATGGGCACTTGAGCTCAGTGGCAAGGTGTTTGTGGGGAAATCCTAGGTCAGAACCCCTAAAAGGGGAGACTAACATGAGGATGCCCAAATAACCTGAGGTTTACCTTGGCCACCTCCCCTGGCTTTCTGACTGTCTGTGGGAAAAGCCTCTCTGGAAACCCTTTTGAGGTTATTGGGGGAATCCTAGGACAAACACACTGCTTGCTTTTGCAGGAGGACTTGCCCCATACCCTACCCAGCTAGGTGTCTCACAACCTAGCTGGACTAAAAAAGCTTCAAGAAAAACGGGATAGACGGACATTTGCATTTCTACTTCCACCTATTCTGATGCACATGGAGCAAAATATGTAGGTATAGCCCTCTTTCTCACACCCCAACAGATTCTGCTGTCCTCCAAACCCATCTGGTAGCTGCACTGACTACAATGAAGGGAGTTATCGGAAACCATGTTGGTACTGGGCTTAAAGGAGTTTTCATGCCATGCATTTTGGGGAAGGGCACAGATAATAGTCCAAACGTGGTATAAGGCAATGCCCATTCTGGGTCCTTGAAAAATCAGTCACGGAACAGAGGTGGTGGACAGGAGCTGACAAGAGCTGGCTTGTTAATGGGCACAGCATCCCCGGAGCGGGGTGTGGGGGGGAAATCAATGAAATGATTGACAAGAGAAGATGGTAAATGAACGGGGAAGTGGGGACAAGCGCTGCTCAACCCAAGCTGAACTCCAGGAGGTAAGTTTCTCCTCTAATTTGAGATTCTTTCTAAAGGTTCAGTATTGAAGTGGGTGTTTGACGTTGAAATGTGCAGACCCATTCTGATAACTGGAAAGGGAGAAGACTGAGGAAGCCAAAAGGAGAGGGAAGATTTCCGATTACTTCTCCAGGCTGCTGACAAGAACCTGCTGCTCGCAAACCAGAAATTAACCAAGCGAAGGTGGAAGGTAGCAACGTAAAAGTGCAACTCAAATTATTTTACATTCTGAATCCTCTTCAATATCTAAGCGAGTGTGGCATAGCAATGGTTGATTATCTTAAGATTACAGAGGCTGACCGCCTTCTTTCTCTGCCCAGTAACACCGCTCCTCCAATAATCTCAAGCACTTGGCTCATTAACATTCAATTCCAGTTGTTGCTCCTTTTCCCATTGCAGAAGGCGGCAGGGATATTCGCCGTCTTCCCTCTGTATTACAAACCCCATTACTAACCAAGCAGAAAGCATCGCGCAGTGTGGCCGACGCTAATAATAGCCGGGCTGCTTACCTTCTCCGGAGGGATCGAATCAGCTCATGTCCCCGGCGCCGCCTGCCCCGGGGCCGCAGTGCCGCCGCGCCGGGTCTGTGCGTGGTCAGCTCGGCCGGCCGCCACCACACCTGCAAGCTGCAGCAGCTGCTTCCGCCGCCGAGCTCCGGCCGCAAGAAGTCATCCCCCGCGCCGGGCCGGATCGCCACATGCCGCGCCAGCCGCGGGGGGAGAGGGACCTCTACCGGCTGCGGGGACCGGCTCCTGCAAACTGCGCTCAACGATCGCTACCCTTCCCGGTTTTAGGGTTATTTTCTAGGAATGCTTTTACAGAAGAAGCGTCGCCGGCTGGTGGACCGAGAGAGAAGAGCCAGAGTGACTTTCTCTGCAGAGCTCCTTTCCTCTGAGCGCTCCCCTGTCACTCCCGGGGCATGGACAGCTCCATTCCGCTGTTTGGGTTTTCCACCCTCTTCATCTTCCTTATCTGTGCTGTTCATTTCGCTGAATTTGAGAGTGGGATTAGCTTTTAAGATATCATTCAAACACTCCGAAAATATTTTAAATTGGCGACTAGTTTTTCTAAGCCCCTTGTAGCAAGCTCCACTTTCCCCCAACACACGCACACACACACACACATACACACACACACACAGTTACTCGCACGTACACACCCAGCCAAACCACTCACAATGATGAAAGCTGGGGCCTCTCGCCCTCTTCTTGCCTACGTAATGGAACAGGAAACTCCCAAAGGAGTGGGGAAGTAGGACCGGCTAGCGAAAGCACTCGAGGAAAGAGAGAGGGGTCGCCCCAAGATTTTGTTGCTGTTTAGTGGTGTCCTTAGTGGACAGCTCTGACCCTAACCCAACTCTAACCTCTAACCTCCTGGCCTCGCCCCAGGTAGAATGGCTGGTCTCATGACAGCTGTAACATTTGGAAACCAAGAAGCTGAAGCCACATTAACAGATGGCTGCATCTCTTTCTTTCCCGAAGGATATATCAGAATTGGCTTTAAGAATAATATTAGCGTATACGTATATAATAAGCCCTTTCCTTCTCTCTTTAAATTGGCACCAGCTATTAACAGGTTTCTCTCTCTCTCTCTCATCTTCCTCCCTTCCTCCTTCCCTCCCTCCCTCTCCTAAGCTGACCAGATCATCAGTTTCCGGACTTAAGGGGGAAAAACGGCCAAGGATGTGCTCTCTTTACAGCTGAACCAGGGTTTATTTTCCCAGTGTTGAGCCATTCCCAAGTAGAGAGGCTCTTTAACACTAAGGTTCTCTGTGAGTGAACTTCTCACATTCAGCTTGCTTTTGGAATTGCCCATCACTAGGTCCAGGCCAGTTTTATCCTTGGATTTGTCCAGCAACCTAAACAGTATAATTGCACAAGGCCAAGGCAGTACTTTTAATCTAGGAAGAGTTCCCAACTCTCTGTTTAGCAGTTCCAAAATTAGGAGGTAGTGTAGCAAACAGTTTCAGTGTACTGCAAGTGAAAAGTAGAATGGTTGTATGGTACAGAATGTTTTTAAGTGCATTGGTTGTTTACCCTTGTGATCCTCTCGCTGACTGACAGCTGCGGTTCCCTGTGGCAGCCCAGCATTAGAAGAAGAATATCATATTGCATGATAGCTGAGAAAAGATCAAAATTCAAAATTCGAAATCAGGTTTCTAATGAATGTGTATTGCTTTTGTACCACAGTAGTCAAAAAATTTTAAGTTGAATCATCGTTAAGTCTGGGGGTGTCTGTGTGTATATATATATATACACATTCAAAATTCTAAGAATATAATATATAATGAAATATAATATATCCTAGTATATATATTACGCTAAGAATGTATATGTATGTGCATACATATGTATGTATTTATGTATGCATTATATATATATATATTCTTAGAGTGTTCATCTAGCTTAGACCCTCACTCTGGATTTTCTGTTTTGTTGGAAATAATCTATAGTTCCAGATGATTAGTTAATAACACAACACAGAACATTACTAATTTAAAAAATTAGTTCCTTTTTCATAAGTCACTGTTTTTTTAACAAAAAATGTAAAAAAGAAAAATGAGTTTGAAGACTTCTTCGCTGTGGGCTGACTTTTGATATAGGCATGAAGATATGTTCTTGCCATCTCTTTGTTTCATAACATGTTTTTAACAAATATCTTTCAAATTCAAAGCCACATAATCCAGAAGCATGGAATAATAGCGTTATAAGTATGATTGTATTTGACTGAACTGCACAGAAAGCAATACGTTCACGGTTGGATGTTGAAAAGGCACCTAAAAAAGGTAGAGTATCCATTAGTCCAGAATAAATGTGGGATTTTTCCAAGGATATACCTAGCACAGAGGCAAGCACTTTAAAAGACATATTCCTGCTTGTCTGCTCTAAATAATTTGCATTATCTTCAGCATGGTGTCAATTCAGGAAATATTTACACCTACAGAAGGGTAATGTAGGTATAGATAGATTCCTATAATTTTATTTTAATCACTTCATCTTTATCAGCTTCTGGAAATGGAAATTTTTGCCTGGATTACATTAAGTTGTATAACTGTAGAAACTAATGATAGATATGGTTGAAAATCCTTTTGAATGGACTGTCTTCTCTATGGACAAAATCATACATGGATTTTGAAATTTGAAATGGAGATAATACTGTTAATTGAACTGGTGCCCCTCATCTCCAGATGAAGAAACCAAGGAACAGAAAGGTTAATACTTAGAGCTAGTTGATGGTGATGCTGGACTAGAATCTAGGAGGACTCTTAGGTAATTGTCAAGTAGTTTTTGTTTGTGTACACATTTTTTTCCTTCAGAGAAATAAAACCAACACGTTTTGTCTGCTGAATAAAAATAAGAGGGTCCCCATTTCAGAAACAAAATCCAATTTTGTATTACTCTAAATATAATATATGGGGTTTTTCCCCTTCTAAAATTTTCATCAAAGATGGAAAATACTAAGATATACTGTGTTTCTTGTTTACCAGCCTGTACTTTTATCTATTATAGAAGTGAGAAAAATAACATAAATGCAATAATAAATTTGTAATTATTAACAACTTATTGATGTCTTTTAATAAACTCCTGAATAAATATTGTTTTATTTCAATTTTACAATATGATATTCACATGAGAAAAACAAGATTTAATACGTGTATGTATAAGTATACACACATGCATATATACATATATAATCACACACATATATATACATATATAGTACATGCACATACATATATACATATACCTCACACATATACATACATATATTTTACTTGGGTACACACAAAAATACATATACACACGTAAAATATCTATTATTAGCTACCTAATATTTGTAAAGTAGTTAGAGCTTTTAATATCTCTAAGGCTCTCAAAGCAGTATCTGGCATACTGTAAGCATTACAGATGTGCTTCCTTTTAGTTATGTTGATGTAGTATATAGAAAAGAATTTTTAAAAGTCTCTACAATAGCTGCAGTATTTCAGAAAATATTACATCTGTACCAGTCAGTAACTAATAAGTAATGAATGAGTGGTATGGAAAATAAGTCTTGTGGAAGTTTAGAAGAAGGACAAGTTGCTTCCAGATGAAATTGTCAGGGAATACTTTACAACAGAAGCAGGATTTGAGCTGCACTTTGAAAAATGGGCAGGATTTGGATAAACAGAGCAAGAAGGGTTGGGTTGAGGAGTGTTGTAACAGAAGTAAAGTGTAAAGGCAGAGTTTAATTTTCATTCTTCTCTGCCTCAGAGATAAATATATTTAAGCATGAAGCCAACGGGGAAGTCTCCTTTCTCGCTTTCCCTGACTTTTGAACTCTCTCCCAATATCACTATATTTTTCAAAACAAAGATCCCTGGGAAATTCTCCTTTCTATTATACTCCCTGGGACAATGATATGTTCATATCTGTTGCTTTTAAAATAACATATTCCCATTGTTATGATACAATTTTATATTTACAATGTTGAAATGAAAGCAAGTGTGTGTGTGTGTGTTCTTTATAACCTGGGTTTCTCTAGTGCATAAAGAAACAAGGAAGCTGTACTTCTTTTCTCTGTCAGAGTAGAGTGAAAGGTATCCTCCTTACTCAAGCAAAATAGCAAAGTATAGCTGGGCATCAGAAGCTGCAGAGCTTACCGAGTTTAATAAACTTCACCTATGAGTAATATTCCGTTGTCTATATGTGTCACATCCTCTTTATCCACTCATCTGTCGATGGACACTTAGGTTGCTTCAATGTCCTGGCTATTGTAATTAGAGGGGTGGGAGGGAGATGCAAGAGGGAAGAGATATGGGGATATATGTATATGTATAGCTGACTCACTTTGTTATAAAGTAGAAACTAACACACCATTGTAAAGCAATTATACTCCCATAAAGGTGTTAAAAAATAAAATAAAATAAACTTCATGGAATTCGGGCCACAAGAGAGTGGCTATGGAGATATTTCTCTCGGAAAACAATACTCTATTCTCCATCTTCAAACAACTCTGTTACCTATATCATCTTCACTGGCAGGGGACACACTCTTGTATATATTGACTAATGAAAGGTATGTCAAGTAAGGACCTCCAAATATATACTCCTCCATAGAAGAAATGAGAACACTGGCAAAAACTGTCAAAATCAATATTTTCAGAACCCTGAAAATTAACCAATGATTTTCAACAATCCAGGGAATGATTATCCAAGAAAAATGGTTGAATCTTGAAATGAAGAGCAAGCCTTGTAGGGCTTTAACCTGCTCTATCCCCCTGTCCTTAACTCTGTGGTAGTCCTGAAAATGCAACAGCCTTACAACTACTATAGCTGGAAAGCCACCAATCTAGCAGCAACGTTTGAGGGAGCAGAATCAATTTGAAGTATCCCAAAAGCCCCACACACATGGAATTATTACTATTTGACTTACCTGGCAGGTCTATGAAAAGCTCTGTTCTCGTGTCTTGATATGATCTGACAGAGTCCTTACCTTGTATGAACAAGCCTATCTACAGGGAAAGTTTCAAGAAAATTAATGACAATTGTTTAATGTCAGTCTGTCTGAAGTAACATTACTGATTGGGACTAATAAGAAGTTCACCAAACAACCTAAAAGGAAAAACTGGGGAATAAGATGTCAAAATGTTGCAGGAAGGGGAACCCCTTCCAGGACCTGAGAGTGGGCTCTTGTCTAACACTCAGAAATGAATTGTCTGAGGAGACACATGTGCTGACAAAACAAGAGACTTTAGTATAGGAAAGGGGCACCGGGCAGAGAGCAGCAGGGTACGGGAAACTAGGAGAACTGCTCTGCCATGTGGCTTGCGGTCTCAGGTTTTATGGTAGGAGGGTTACTTTCTGGGTTGCCTCTGGCCAATCATCTTGCTTGGCCCATAGTGTGACTCAGGGTCCTACCTGGTGTCACGTGCGCCTCTCAGCCAAGATGGATTCCAGCATGAAGTATTCTGGGAGGTTGGCTGTCTCCTCCCTCTTTTGACCTCTCCCGAATTCTCCCGGTTAATTTTCAGCACCATGTTCCTTATCTGGACTTCCTGCTGTGAGACAACTCAGGTAACTGGCCCTGGCCAAAGTGGGGGGTTTCAGTCGGTGATCTCCTGACAACCAGAGGCTTTGAAAAACTTCAACATATTTTGGGAAAATGAGAATATCACTTTGTATGCATAGGCCTGTGCACACAAAGGCTGTGTACATTCCTGGGAAAGGCCCCAGAAGGCCCTAAGCTCTCCTTTCATCTGACCTGGTAATTCTGCAAAAGCAGAAGTGAAGTCTAAGGTGGAGTTAGAAAATGTCTGCCTAAGAGTTAAAGGTATGCCCCATACACATAGAGAGACCCTTGGCGAAAGTTGGGATATTTAAAGATTTTTAAAGAAATCTGTTCAATCATTAGCTGACCATCAAGCTAATTGAGTGGTGACTTCAGTGACCAAACAGGAAAGTAATATATACATTATAGAATTAGTACAAGAAAGTCACTAAAACACAAACAGCTATAACAGAAACTTTGAGTGGGAGTTCTGATTTCCAAAACTGATACATTAATGCAGCTCTAAAGGTTTCAATACAAATTATGAGACATGTAAAATAATGAGAAAGTATGGTGCTCACACGGGAAAAAAGTAGTCAACAAGAAGCTATAATATATATGTTTTTTAAAAAAAGAACTAAAGCAAAAGCATATATAAAGAATTAAAGGAAAGAATGAGAACAACATGTGACCAAATAGAGAACACCCACCTGCAGCCCCCTCTAGGCTTCCTGTTCGACCTAAGAGGGAGAAAATTGAGAAATACCACTGAAAGTCATAGGCAGGGATACAGACTCACCAAAAGACCAAGACCTTACCATACAGCCATAGAAAACTTCCTCTCCCACACACCTTACCACCACATCATTTAAACTCCTGTATAATAACAGGAAATACAAGTGAAAGAACTGCATGTCTCAGACTTCATTTAAGAAGTATCTAAGGAAACCTGAAGATTACAGGAGTGACCAAAACAAGGATATCAGAGGAAATTTTAACCTCTCACTCCTACAGCTAGAGCAAGCAATAAGCACAATCTAAATCCCAGTCAGGTAAACATAAAACTTCACACTAGAGGCCAATTTATCTCAGTTCCTTTTACCCAGTACATCATTTCCAGCCTTTAACAAAAATTACAAGAAGTACTACAAGACAAAAAACAAACAAACAACAACAACAAAAAAACACAGCATGATAAGATGAGCAAATATCAGAACTAGACTCATATTTGGCAGAGATGTTGGTATTATCAGACAGGGAATTTAAAATAACTAATAAATACGGTAAGGGCTCTAATGGGAAAAGTGGACAACATGCAAAGATGGATGCATAATGTAAGCAGACAGATGGAAACTCTAAGGAAGAATCACAAGGAAATGCTAGAAGTCAAAAACACTGTAACAGAAATGAAGTGTGCCTTTGATAGACTCATCAATAGGCTGGACACAGCTGAGGAAAGTATCAGCAAGTTTGAAGAAATGTCAATAGAAACTTTCAAAATTTAAATGCAAAGAGAAAAAATAATGAAAAAGACAGAACAGAATATGCAAGAGCTGAGGGACAATTACAAAAGGTGTAACCTATGCATAATGGGAATACCAGATGGCAGAAGAAGAAAGGAATGGAAGAAATGTTTGAAACAATAATGACTGAGAACTTCCTGACATTAATGACAGACACCACACCACAAATCCAGGAAACTCAGAACAGAGGGAGGAATAAATTAAAAAGAAAAAAAACACAAAAAAACAAAGCTAGACATATCATATTCAAACTTCATAAAATTAAAGACAGAGCAAATCTTAAAAGAGAAAAACACCTTACCTATAGAAGGACAAGATAAGACTTATATAGAACTTTTATTCAGAAACCATGCAAGCAAGAAGTGACTGGAGTGAAATATTTAAACTTTTGAGAGAAAGAACCCAAAGATCTAGAATTCTGTACCCAGAAAAATTATCCTACAAAAATGAAAGAGAATTAATTTTCACAGACAAACAAAAATTGGGGAAATTTGTAGCCAATAGACCTGCCTTGAAAGAAATGGTAAAAGAAGTTCTTCAGAAGGAAGGAAAATGATAAAGGTCCGAAACTTGTATCTACATAAAGAAAGAAAGAAAGAGCAGCGAAGAAATATGAGGTCACGTTGGTAATTTGAAATCAGCCACAATGGAAGTATGTACATTTGCATGTTACTAATCAGCCATACAGCTGCAATTAACATTCCCAAATAGTTTGCTAAACTTTTACCAACCCCCCATGTGATATCAGCCTTACTTCTTTTTTTAAAAAGGTGATCATCTTTCAGGACAAAACATGATGAGCTAATAATTTTACTTCAAAGTCTGATTTTATCAGTCCTGTTACTGGGACTCCAACTCCAAATTATGGCAATAGGTAATGGGTTGCTATATTTATAATTCAGTAATCAATTTCTGCCTTTTTCCTTAGTCTTAAGTTTCAATATGTTATTGTTTTTGTTATAATTATTGTATTTGCTTTTCTTATTTTCCTCCTCCTTCATCTATTTCTTATTTTTGTCTTTCCCTTTTATTATTGTTTCTTCAAGAGACAGTGGTATATATGTGGAGACACTGTATCAGGGACTGTCAGCTATACACATTTTTCAAACAGAATTTCTCCCTATATCTTTTTAAGCATTTATTTTCATCTAAAAAATACATTCACATTGTATAAACATCAGAAACCATAAACTATAGTGAATGTATTCCTCTTTTGCTCCCAATCTCTGCCCAATTAATTTCTATCCTCTCCTTCTAACAGGTAATTCTTATTATTACTTGTTTTTTGCTTCCTACACACTTCATATAAATTTTTTAAATGTGTGTACTGGCAAGTTCAAATATCTATTTTTTTCTCTCCCTTTTAAAACATGAATCCTAAATGCTATATCGGATACCACGTACCTTGCTTTTTCACTTACTATATTTTGAGATATTTCCATATAAGTACATTAAAAGTTTATGTTTTGTACATGTACATAGTTTTTAATCGTGTGGATAAAGCGTGAACTACTACTCCTATAGTTTTCCTTCTCAGTAATCGACACTGTCTTTTCATTTGCTAGAATCAGACACTTTACTGTCATATTTGACTCCTCTCTTTCAAATTCCACATCCAATTCTTCCACAATTCTTGTTGGCTCTACCTTCAAAATATATTCTGCATCAATTCTTTTCTTACTAATTTCACCAATTCTACTTCTATCCCAAGCTATCACTGTATTCCTTGACATCTTTGAGTATCACAGAGCCCCAGAGGCTTATCTGTGAGTTCCTCTGCTTTTGCGAATATGCTCCATGCTTAGTGGGAAAGACTTCACACCCAGGGAGTTCCCCTGTTAACCAGACCAGCTGTACCCCATCTGGATCTGAACCTAATATATTTTACTCCTCTGTCAGTCTGCAAAATTATTCAGACAAACCAATCACATCCTCAAGATGTGAACTGGGATGGGGGTGGGCCACTTGTCTCTGGTTACTACAAAGTCTGCCTTCAACAGCCCCTGCTGATTCACTCTTATCCCAAGTGTAACGCTTGTGTTGCCCTGCATAGTGTGTGGAATCCTCCTCTCCCAGGTTATGTTTGACTAATAAACTGCTGTCAGTCTCATCTGTTCAGAGTGGAATGTCATATCTTCAGCCATTTTGTACTATTTAGGGTATGGGACTCATCCTTCACCGGGGGCATGAATAGGATGTACTGAGAACAATCACCATCTAGTTTAGTTTTCTCTTTCATAACTATCACATTCCCCTCCCGAAATCTACTTTCAATACTGCAATCAGTGTGTTGAAAACATGAGTAATATGTTTCTTTTTTGTTTTTTTTTTTGCAGTACACGGGCCTCTCACTGTTGTGGCCTCTCCCGTTGCGGAGCACAGGCTCCGGACTCGCAGACTCAGCGGCCGTGGCTCACGGGCCCAGCCGCTCCGCGGCATGTGGGATCTTCCCGGACCGGGGCACAAACCCGTGTCCCCTGCATCGGCAGGTGGACTCTCAACCACCGCTCCACCAGGGAAGCCCCTAATAATTAATTTAAAAGCATATATATTTAATTGTCTCCTTCTCTAACCAGGTATAAAGTTATTCACTATTTCTGTCCCCTTCCTGAATAGAACATGGATCTTAACACATTTTAGCCACATATTAATCAATACCACCTCATCTGGTTATTGTTGCAAGTGTGTTATTTGTTCCTTTTTTTAACACACAAATGACATATTATTGTCATATTCATGTGTCATTTTGTAATTTTTCTGCTTATTGCTGTTTCTTAATTCTATACTTTCATTCCTCTTCAGTTTTATTCTTACTAAAATTTACTCTTTATTGTTTTCATGAGATCCTGTGGCTATTAAACTCTTAGCATTTTTCTGAAAGTTCTTATTTTGCCCTTACTCTTTTTTTTTTGTTTAATGTAAATTAATTTATTTACTTATTTTATTTTTGGCCGTGTTGGGTCCTCGTTGCTGTGCACGGGCTTTCTTTTAGTTGCGGTGAGCGGGGGCTACTCTTCGCTGCCGTGCGCGGGCTTCTCTTGGCAGTGGCTTCTCTTTATTGCGGAGCACAGGCTCTAGAGCACAGGCTCAGTAGTTGTGGTGCACGGGCTTAGTTGCTCCGCGGCATGTGGGATCTTCCCGGACCGGGGCACGAACCCGTGTCCCCCGCATCGGCAGGCGGACTCTCAACCACTGCACCACCAGGGAAGCCCCACAAATATTATTCTTGTTTTGATCCTCCCTCTGCTCTCACCACTTAAAAAGGCAAAAGCCATTCTTAATTTGCAAAACTAAGCTGCACAAAAACAGATGGTGGGCTGGATTTGTCTTGCAGGTTGTAGTTTGGATTCTGGAGTTTTATTCTGACATCTGCACTCTTACTCAAGTTGTTTCCACTGCATGTCTTGTCTTCCTGGCTTTCTGTCACTCTCTGACCCTCTTCAACAGCTCTTCTCTTCTTATCCCTTCCATTGAGTTCTGCCCACACCTTTTGGTGGATCTCCTTCACATACTGACTTCTAGTGGCTCTGCTCTTTGTTAGCTGGAGGACCTTGGGTAAATTATTTAATATCTCTTAGTCTTAGGTTTCTCACCTGTAAGATGGAGATAATACTAGTACCTACCTCAAGGTATTCTGTGTGTGTGTGTGCGCGTAAGTGAGCGCGTGCGCGCACACACACACATTCAAAGAGATAGTGCATATAAAGCACTCAGCACAGTGTCAGATATACTAAGTGCTCACTAGTGTTATTTAAGTTATTTAATGTTACTTAAGTTAAGCACTTATGTTGTTTAAGTGTTTTGTATGTAACAGTTTTGTTCCTTCACTTGAAGCTTCCCAGATGCTAATGTTTTTCTTGTGTTCTCACAATAGCCTAGGGCTCTATTTAAAGCAGGTGCTATAAATATTGAAAGTACAAAATGAGTTAAATGTAAGAAAGGTAAACATTTCTAGAAACAGTTATATGGAAGGCAGGAATCATAGCAGCAGCCCAGGCCATACCTACTGCTGGAAACTATAGGGCAGGCTTGTATGGCATTCTCAGGCTCTCAGTATGGTGCCTCTTCAAATTCCTGTTCAGCTGGGGAAAGGTTAAGTGCTCCTTGTGGGAGAGGCAGACCCACCCCCCTCAGCTCTTAGCCCTTGACAAGAACACTTCCCGTCTAGCCCCAAACTTGTTCACCTCCCCCAACAAGTCAAACTCAGAGGCTAACCAGACGCCCCACCACCACCCCTTCTTACCAGGCATTTAACTACCACCTTTACACACCCTTGTGGGATCTTACCATCTCCAAGTGACTTTTTAACATATTCCTCTCAACCACATGTCACATTCTTCATGGAAGGAGTTTCGATGAATACAGCGTTTTCTGTCTGGTTCCATTTCCTATGATAACTCAGCGCTTGCCTGCCTCTTAACCCAGCTCAGTGTGCACTGATCAGGTTGCTATTGGGTTTTGGATAAAAACCTTTGCTCCTTGGGAAGGGGAATTGCAGTGTCTGTCTTAGATTTAGTCCTCTGGTCCGGCATAGGGAGAGAGGGATCTGAGGCAGAGATGAAAGTGTTTCAGAAGATGCTCTGAGAGATACTATGGTAAACTGCTGTTTGGATATAAAAGAGGGACACTGGATTGGGTGAGAGAGGCATCCTCTGCACTTCTGGATGGTTCTTCTGTGCCTGAGAGCTTGCAGGGTGGGCACAAATGTGCCACTCTGTCTGATGGGAGGGGACTGACAATGGGCTTCAGAGGCATGACAAGGTGCCCTCATGCACATTTGCACAGAGAAGGCCTTGTCCACTGGGTATGAAACCTGGTGGTGGAGAAACCACTGGTGTGGAGAGTGTGTGGACAGTAGGAACATGGACTTTGGTGTCAGATGCTCTACCACTTAACTAATAATTGTGGACTATTTCTCTGGAAATAGAGATAGTACTTACTATATAGGGTTGTTGAAAAGATTAATACATGTAAGGCATGTGGTAAGTGATGTTAAATTATAAGAGACATGAATCAGTAACATATGAGATATTACTGGCAATGTGACCCCATTTGAACCTATGAAGAGTGGTCTGGCATTTAGACACATGAGTCACATATGTTTCCATGTGCCTTGGGTGGCCATGAAATTAAGTGGTCTTTTTTCTCTTTTAAAAACCACATCCCTTTAATAGAAAACTGCAGCAAACACCATGCAATATGTGAAAAGGAGCACTTATTTATTGTCACTACATGTCAAAAACCAGCTGGACCATTTTCTTGTAGCAGATGTTTGCCAAATTAACTTTGGAAACAGAATTCATGTAGGGTATTTCTGTTAGCACAGTGAATGCAACTAGGACACATACAGATAAATGTTTGAAAACATTTTCCAGGAAATGTCAATACCCTCTTAATTTAAATGTCAATACCCTCTCAGGAAATGTCAATTTCCTTTCAGGAAATGTCAATACCCTCTTAATGTAAAAGAAATTCATTTACAAATGATCTGCAATTCAGAACAGCTTTAAAAATTTGACCATGAAGACTTAAGAACATTTAATTTATGTTGTTTGTGGTAATGGTAATTATGAAGTGTGATAATGTGCTTTATAATAAGAAATAGATATTTGGTCATTGTCCCATTCCTGGCACAGAGCTCCTAAAATCCTTGGAATTTTCTCCGAAGAGAGCAATAAAGGTGTCTTTTGTTATGTTAATGAGGTTGCTTTTGAAAAACTCCTAAGGATGGGGGCTGGCTGCCAGTGGAGGCAGCTGTGTGAACAGAGGATGGAAACTTTCAGCCCTGCCCCTCAAGCTCCTGGGAGGAGAAAGGGTCTGGAGACAGCGCTGCCAGTCTCCCAGGCAGAGAGCACTCCCATAAGGCCCCAGATGTGTGTCAAATCAGAGGCCTGAACTCGGGCCGAAGCTGCAGGATAAGCAGACGAGCCTCCCGACCACAGTCTGGGCGTCCAGCGGCTGCTCCGCACCTGGCCCTGGAGCAGGTGAGTCCCAGCGCCAGGCCCGGAAAAGCTGTTTCTCATGTCGCTACAGCCTTGTGGGTCTCGGGCATAAGAGCCCCTTGGTTTTCAAAGCTACATGTTTTGGGGGCTCACCTCTCAGGTGCAGGTCTTGGAAGTTGGGGTGCCTGGTGTGGGGTTCAGATCCTTTGCTCCTCGGAGACACTCTGGCTGTTGAGTTCCCTCCTGACTGGGGCGGGGGGGAAGAGTAGGGGTGGCGTTTATGCCGAAACTGAGTCCCAGCCCTTCCCACGTGCTGCCTGTGGGCCTTCTCCTTGGCCCCATTTATAGAAGTTGGTCAGTTTTTAGATTTTTTCAGAGGAAGTTGTTCTTTTTGTATCTGTAGATTCAGTGTGTGTGTTGCCATCTTGAACCTGAGTTTTAAACGGAAGTACTTAATCATATATTTTTTAACAAAGTCTATAGTAAATTAATATTTCTGTCTTCCTCCTGAAGAAGATTAGTATTTTTAGAATGCTTTAACTTCGTTTAAATATTCCTCCCATGGTCTGCTGTGAGAGGCTTTTCCATCTTCTGTGCCATTTTTATCTAGTATTTTAATTCCGTTTTGTTTTTCAGTACAAAAAAGTTATCATTTATGTATTTTTTTTAAAAGTACACTATTTTTTAGAGCCGTTTTAGATTCATGGCACATTGAGTGGAAAGTATTGAGAGTTCTCATATACCCCTTGCCCCCATCCTCATTATTTTTATAGTCAGTTCTTACTTAAATTTACCAACGGGTGTTCTGATTTTTTGCGTCCCATTGCTCCATGCATCCCATACCTCCCTTCTGAATTTATTTCCATTAATGTGATGTGAACCTTTATTATAATTTCTAGGAATGCAAAATAAATCTATCTGTAGTTTTTCAGGGGTGAAGAACTTCTAGTTGTTGTTTCTGTGGGCTGAGTCATTAGAATTCCTGTTTTTTTTTTTCATAGTTTGGTGAGTGAGGTCATCTACATGGATATTCTTTTCAGAGTACCATGCATGCCTGGGATGGGAGACCTCCCATGAGATGTTTTTTTCTGTTTGCCTCTGTCCACGCTCAGTAGTGTTCATGAGTCCCCCATCAGTTTTTGTTTTTAAATAATTTTAAACTTAACATAAGAGTTGCAAAGATAGTACAGGAAGTTCCCACATACTGTTCACCCAGCTTTTCCTATTACTGCAGCCCTTAGCAAGCCTACGATTGGCCTTCAGCAATTTGTTAACCATTTCTAGCTCAATTCTTCCTAATGGCTTATATGGTGTCCAGAGGTGTTTGTCTCAGCCAGGCAAAGGCCTGGGTCCTGTTTCTTCCTGTGGATGCCTGTTTTTCCTCAGATTCTGGGTTGGTTATTGGCTCCGTGACCTCCGCTTTCTGATGAGTTCATGAAAAATTGTTAATTTGCCGTTTGTCTAGCTTGTTCCTTGTTGTAAGTGTGGGTGTGATGCTTTCCAATGCTATGTCTCCAAGTGGAACCAATTTTGGCGTTCCTTTCTTCTTCTAATTTCTGTACTGCTCAGGTGGTGCAAATTTGGGACCGGCACTGGTGGCCAGCACAGCTTCAGTGCTGCTGGCACAGTTGGCTATCCGTTTGTTGCAATCCTGGGTTAGTAAGCCGAGATCCTTTGGTCTCTGCTTATGGACAGGTAGGTGGGTTTTATTTTGCTTTTTGTTTTTCTTTATTTTTGGTTCTACCTTTGTAGAAAATTGTGGTTACCAATGACTCCATGGGGATTTCCCTGAAGATAGAAATGACCTAAAAGAATACCTTTTCTTTATTTAGTGTTTTCTGTTTTATAAGATACATGGGGGCTTCCCTGGTGGTGCAGTGGTTGAGAGTCCGCCTGCCGATGCAGGGGACACGGGTTTGTGCCCCGGTCCGGGAAGATCCCACATGCTGTGGGGCGGCTGGGCCCATGAGCCATGGCTGCTGAGCCTGCGTGTCCAGAGCCTGTGCTCCGCAACGGGAGAGGCCACAATAGTGAGAGGCCCGCGCACCGTAAAAAAAAAAAAAGATACATGGACTGCCTATGCACCTCTATGGCACTTTCCATATAATCTGATCTACATGTGATTTTCTTCTATTTTTTTCTGCTTCCATTTGTTTTGCGTATATTAGATTGGAATCACTTTGAATAAAGAGGACATAATTTCTACTTTTGTACATCATGTTAGTGCTGAGCGTGTATATTCATTCAGCAAATATTTTCTGATCCCCTGCTGGGTGCCACAAACTATTCTAGGACCTGGGTGTATAATGGGGAACAAGAAGAAAATTTCCTCGCTTTTTAGTATTGTGAGGAGTCAGACACAGAATAAATACATAATTACCAACTATGATAAAGAAAAGTACATGGTGCTCTGAGACCTAGTTTATGGTGGGGGCTCAGAAAGACTTGTCTGAGGGAGTGACTTTTAAATTGAGACTTCCAGGCAAATAAGACTTATGGGAAGAGTGGAAGGGAACAGCATCACAGACAGCGAACAGCATATGCTAAAGTATTTTGGTGGCAAAGAGTGTGGGGCATTCAGAGAACTGAGCAGTCAGTGAAGCTGGAGTGAGTGAGGAAATGAACCTGAAGGAGTGGTCAGAGGCTGGAAGATACAGGGTCTTGAAGGAGTTGATATTTCATTGTAGTCTTGGCAGCCATGGAAGGGTTTTGCTCTAGTTTACATTTAAAAGCCTTACTCTGGATGCTGGGTAGAAGACTGATAATAAGGGAAAGAGAATGGGAATAAGCTGTTAATCTGGGTGGTCCGGGCAAGAGAGTACAGTGGCCTGAACAAGGGTAGGAGCAACAGGGATTGAGGGAAGAAGGACTCGAGGTACAGTCTGGATGTGGAAGGGGCAGGACTTGATGATGCTGTGTTTGGGGGAGGGGTAGTTGGGAGGCAGAGGAAAGTATCAACCAATGCTTTCAAGCTGATTTATTCACTTCCTCCGCCCACTTAAACAAGGGAAGAAAATTGTCATGTGAGTCTCTTTTTTCATGATTTTCACTGAGCAGAAACCTGCTCTATAGCTACCTAAGTCTGGTTTGTCTCACTCGCTGTGTTCCATTCTACATTCTGTCTTGTCTAGTGGGATTTTCCTTCTCAACTGGATTACTAGCTGTTTGGGGGTGAGGCGGGGCAGGGGGAAGGACTATGTTGCTTTCATCTCCAGTCCTGTGTAGCACTTAGCACAGTCCTTTGCTCAGATGCTGAAAATCATTTTTGAAATATACATTTCTTTTGAGCACTTTATGTTTCTTCAGTTGGACAAGAAAGATTTCACTTTCCTTTGGACTTAACCCTTCTTTCAGTTTCTAGTCCATTGGTAAACTATGGTGCACATGGCATATGGATTATAAATTCAAGTTAAATTTTCCTCTGCTGTTTGCTTTTAGTCTACAGTAGAATCGAGTTGCTGGACCAGCAAAAAGCCAAGTGCTTTATCCAAGCCTGGTATTTGTATTTGTGAGGTGAGCTACTGAGAAGCACATTGAAGCATTTTGCACATATGTTTTTCTCTTTTGCCTCTGTGGTAACACATTTTCCTAGCTGTGCTTTGGATTTTTCCCATTTCAGTTTTGAAATTTCCACATGGGGTTTAGCCACTTGGTGAAGTGCTCTCAGCTTCCCTGCTCACCATCAGGTTGGCTTCAGCAGTGAGACCTTTGATATCTTTCTGTTTTTCTGAGCTTGGGTTTACTGCCGCACTTGCTGGCCTTTGGCTTTATTTCTTTCCCAGTATTTTATAGTTGTAACGTATGGGCTTTTCCTTTCAACAGTTCTCTGTCCTCAGGGAAGCACTCCGTCTTGTCTGTTCCCTGGTTTTTGATTTTGACTCTGTTGCTACCCAGCTGTGACTGTTGCAGCTTGAATCACAGCGCCCCAGAGCATGGACCACTTTTCTTCAGTTTGCCTGTTTCTCATCTTCTCTGCCCTGACATTGTTTCAGACATAGTTTTTAATTCGGTGGAATTTTTCTCATTATTTTATTTCTTAGTTGCCGATTCCAGTGTGTCTCTTTAAAATAAAGCCGATTCTGTTAATTTCTTTCTTTCTTTTTTTTTTTTTTTTCTATTTGGCAATGTGGAGATTGCCACTGCTCTTGACAGCTGCTTTCCAATATGTCATTACTCAGCCTTGGAAGTAATTGTAGAATGTTGTGTGCCCCTGACTGGAACACTGCATTACCAATGTCCCGAGTGTGGCACATCTGAAGGTGGGGGTGACCTGAAGAAGAATCTGGGACATTTGTACAGTGCTGTGCAGTTTACAAGGGACCTTAAATCTGTGATCTTGTTTAGGACTCACAATAAGCCTAGGAGGGTGGCAGGGCATTATAAACTTTTTATTTTCTCAAAGTGGCTTTAAGAGGTAGGTGCTCATTGTTATGTCATTTTATAGATGAGCAAACTGAGGTCATAGGAGGTTATGTATGGTGCCTAAGACCACATAGATATAAGTGATGCCAAAATCTGAACATGAATATTCTAATTCCAGAGCCCACTCTTAATCCCAAAATAAAATCCCACTTTTATTTGAAATTAAATAATTAGGGGAGAGAGGCCTTTCTGGCACATTATGCTGGATTAGGTGCTCCTCGTGGCACTGACATAAATCCACATTTAATAAGAAAATTTAGCTCTTTTCAGGAGCTAAAAGTTTGAAAATTTAATGAAGACAAATGGCCCCTTTTAGCAAAATTAAATAGCAGTGTTTGAGGCGCTGGTATCCAGTTTGTGGTAGCCCTCTTGGGGTAGGAAACTTTCAAGTTATGCTTTGGCTGTGACTGTTCCTTATCTGCATTATAACCTTGAGTCAAAATATCTGTTTACTGCAGACTCTGCTTTTTGTGGAGGCCCCATAAAGAAGTGACCCATTCTGGTAACTGGTGTAGGGAGGGGAGGAAGGGAATGCACCAGCAAGTTCAAAAGAAGTCCCAGGACATATATGCAGTTGGGAAAAAAACCCCAGCCACGTTATTTAGACAGCTGGGCTTGGGAGAGAATGGTCATTGTTTGGGAAAATTGCTTAATCAGCCCTCTAGTGCAGAAGGCAAGGGCTGGAAGGAATGATCTGGATGACAGGATCTGAGAGAGGAGTTCAAGCCCTTTGGACGGACTCTCAAAGGATGTGTTGACCCTAGTTGACAGGTAGGCTGCACATACATACAGTCTCTTAATCCCCCATCCCCTCCCTGGGAATAAGGCCAGAGTGCGCTGGCGTACTCTGCTGACATCTTACACACGCTAGGCTGCGTGTTTGGGCCTTTTCCACGTAAGGCTGCTCTAGCGATGTTAATTTTAACCTGATTGTCCTTGGATGTGAATACTGGCAAGCTGAGGAGTGGGTGGCTGACACTGACTTGCTATAGGCCTGGAAGCATTTTTGATATGTGATTCAAGAGAAAAAAATAAAACCACAGAGAACATAATTGGAGCCTCTATCTTGGAAAGCATGGTCTCCAACCAACCGTGGGCTGCTGCTAGCGCCAGCTCTGCTGTGCGACCTTGGGAAAGGCATTTAGGCAGTCTCTCTGAGTCTCTCTTGCTTTCCCGTTTGTATAATAAGGGCAGCTGGACTGAATGACCTCTCAGGCCAACCCTTCAAGCTGTAAATTCTATGAGTGTTCACTATTTCTTTCTCAGTATTGAAGAGTTTATTTATTTTTAAATTCGATTTTTAGAAGATACAACAATTCATCCAAGGAGGAGAGTAGTGACATGATCCTGGGAAAAAAAAAATCATTGTATTTTCAGAACTTTTCTTTCATGTAAATGTGTGTTTCTTGCTCCCTCTTCTGTCCAAACTCTAGTTTACTCTGGGTATTTTCTTTTTTTAAAAAAATTTATTTTAATTTATTTATTTTTGGCTTTGCTGGGTCTTCGTTGCAGTGCACAGGCTTCTCATTGTGGTGGATTCTCTTGTTGCGGAGCACAGGCTCTAGGCACACAGGCTTCAGTAGTTGTGGCACGTGGGCTCAGTAGTTGTGGCTCGCGGGATCTAGAGCGCAGGCTCAGTAGCTGTGGCACACAGGCTTAGTTGCTTTGCGGCATGTGGGATCTTCCGGACCGGGGATCAAACCGGTGTCTCCTGCATTGGCAGACAGATTCTTAACCACTGCACCACCAGGGAAACCCTACTCTGGGTATTTTTACGTTTTGAAGGCCATTGTATAAACTTGCTCTTTTCTGTTTGAAATCTACGCTATTTTTATAATTGTTGATATTTCCTCTCTCTTTTTAAACTGCGGTGAAATTCAAATAACATAAAATCAATCGTTTTCAAGTGTACAATTATGTGTCATTAAGGACATTCACAGTGTTGTACAAACAACACTTTTATCTAGTTCCAAAACAGTTTCCTTGCCTCCAAATGAAATATCCCATATCCATGAAGTAGTTACTCCCCATTCCTTTCTCCCCTTAGTCCCTGGCAACTATGGTTCTGCTCTCCATCCCTATGGATTTACCTTTTCTGGATATTTCTTATAAATGGAATCATACAGATGACCTTTTGTGACTGACTTCTTTCACTTGGCATAATATTTTTGAAGTCCATCAACATTGTAGCATGTATCAATACTTCATTCCTTTTTATGGCTGAATACCGTTGCATTCCATTGTATGTATATGTCACAATTTGTCTATCCATTTATTGGTTGATAGATATTTGGTTTGTTTCTGTTGTTTAGCTATTGTGAATGGTGCTGCTGTGAACATATGTGTACAAGTATTTGTTTGAGTACCTGTTTTCAACTTTTGGGGGCATATACCTAGGAGTAGAACTGCTATGGTAATTCTACGTTTAACTTTTTGAGAAACTGCCTTTTTTTCCTCAGCCACTGCACCATTTTATATGCCCGCCAGCAATGTATGAGGGTTCCATTTTCTCCACATCCTCATCATGCTTGTTACTTTCTGTTTTTTTTGGATTACAGCCATCCTAGTGGATATGAAGTGGTATCTCATTGTGGTTTTGGTTCCTTCTCTTTTCTTTTTTTTTTTTTGGTCTTGCCATGCGGCATGTGGGATCTTCGTTCTCTGACAAGGGATTGAACCCTCGTGGAGTCTTAACCACTGGACCACCAGGGAAGTCCCTCATTGTGGTTTTGATTCTTACTTTTAGGAAGTAACAAGGTACCTTTCATATTACCACCACTCCAAGCCAGTATAAGAGCTAATAGATGCCAGGCAAATCCTTTGGCAAAATTCATTTGAACCACCAATCTCTTCTGTATACCTGGCCACTTACTTTCACGCCTGTCTCAATCTTGTTCCTAGGGTACAACTCTGTGTCTTTGTGTGAAATGTCTTTTACTGACCCTTTGTTTGTCCTAACAGAAAATACTTAAAAAAAAATCATATGCAAAAAAGGGTATGAAAGCCAAGATTCGAGGAGGGAAGTGTTTTGTTTTGGTCAATATTCACCGAAAGATACTGGGTTCTTTTCTCTGGGAGAGGTTCTAGGTGAGATAGTTAATTACTCCTGGTCCTATGTGGAGTTGGGTGCACCAAGAGCATCTTCTTGGACAGACGTCTGGAGATCCACACCAACTGATTTAAACACTTGGTCTCTTTGAGGCATGCTTGAAGTTGCTTTTTGTACCACACTCAAAGGGTAGTCTGTACCTCACCCACCTGAGAAGTGCTGCTTCTGCAGAGGATGCCCTTGGATTTCTAACTGCAGTGGTTCCATCCTGAGGGAACTATACTCAGGTGGTTGATCAGCACAGAGGAAGGTGAACAACTTCCCCTTCTGAATTCCAGACTTAAGAGTGTCATAGTCAGTAAGGTCTGGTAGGCTGGCAGGTGGCTAAGATTAGCCGGGGTTAGTTGTTTCCCATTGCCATCTGAGTGACCTTTCAAATCAGGAATTTCTTCTCTTTCCTCATACACCATTCCTCTTGCCAGTCAGTCAAGGCCAAGGTCAACATTTTCTATGGACAGTCCAGTTTTTAAAAATTTGAGGAGGGGAGGTTCTCTAGCTTCTGTGGTTAATGAGATTTGCCCACCCTCTATTATAAAATAAAGCACCAAGGAGTTAAGAAAACTTATTTAAAACTTGGAAGTAAGACAGAACGATAGGTACTATATGTCCTTTTAACATCATCTAGGGGCATAGTTTAGCAGCTCCACCCGAGGGGTATTTAGGCAGGAGAATATGCTTTGTTCATCCCAACCATTATTTTTCATTAAAATTTCCAGACTCAGTGAAGTCACATGTTAACATGTAGATTTGGCAAATAATTTCTGTTCAGTATAATAGATAACCCCAAAGGTTATGGCTTATTGCTCTCTAGGTCATTAGCCAGTTTTGTATTTAACATCGTGATCTTGTTCTAATGTTGTTCCACATGCTTATGAAAATCTAGATCCTGAAAATGCTCTTTGAAGGAGCTTTACCATCTTAACGTTTCCCTCATTAATTAACAAGTTGGATAACATCTTTGACACATGTTCATTTGATATTTGGATGAGAGTCATGTTTTTCACTTTTTGAAAATTACAGTTTCAGAAGATTTTACTGGAAACCCAAGGGAGGATGGAATTGGGTCAAAGCTAGTATCAGTAAAGGGATTATGTCCCACAGGGAGTGCTATCATATGCTTTTCTAGACAAGATGATCATGGGTCTGTTTGCTGGGTCTAGCTGAGCAATGCAGATTTTGGGTTGTGGGGTGTATTTGGCTCTTCTAACTTTAAGACTATGACTCACGGTGTTTCACAGCCTTGCCTTCCATTGCCAATGATAATTCTGCCCAACATTGGGACTTCTGCTCCTGGCTTCTCTCTGCTCTTCCAGCTCTTCAGTGTCTTTCTATTCCCAACCCAAACAGACAACTGGTGAGTCCTTTCACTCCCAACTTCTTTTAATCTCCCTCTCTTGAGAGTGAGACTTCTGTACTTAGAGGTTCTAAAAGCTGGATTTTCAAGCCACTCATCAGTACTTGCTGACACTCGTTTCACCTCCTGGCTGTCTGTGGGGCACATATCTGATCTGGCTGGAGAAGAAACGCTGGGGCAGTATTTTTTACAAGAGCAACTTGTGAGTTCTAAAGTAAAATCTTGCCTTCAGACTGAGTTGAGTCTTTTCTAGTCTTTGGGGATGAGTGATCCTGTGTGCTCAATTATATCACTGCTGTAATTGGAAATCTACTTGTCATCAGTTCGTCAGGCTGTTTAATCTCTTGGTCACTCATTGGCAGCTTGGGCTGTTCTGTTTTTCCCTCCGATGTGTTATTTCTTCCCACAGTTCAAACCAGGATTTTCTGGAATGTGGGCTCCTTTTGTTACTCCTTCCTCTTCTCCCACCCCTCAGAGAGCATTACTCCTCTTTCTTTTAGCTCAGAGTTAGTTTGTGTTTTATCTTCTCTCTGCTTCTTGGATGGAATGAGCTCTTGAGAGGCAGATCATCCTGTCTTGATTTAGGCTGAGGAAAGATTAATTTTATTGGTAGGGCTTCTTTCTTGCCTTTCTATTCTCCTCTCTTCTCATAATGGCTTCTCTGAGGTGTCTCATTTCTCTCAACTTCTGGGATTCCAGGGGAGGTCAGGGCCGAAGAGCTGAGGGACTGGCTCTACATGCAGAGGTCCTGTCTGTCCTGAGGTAAGCTCAGCTTTCCCCTCCAGCCGTATATCCATGTTGACGTCCATCTTTGGGTCAAAGGTGTCATAATGCCTGCTCTGGCACAGGCTTGTTAGAGTCTGGAGGAAGCTACGACCTCACCTCTGTTTCCCAGGTCATCAGAATCTTTGTAAGGGGCTTCTCAGGGGCAGCAGGGAAGGAAGTGTCTTTATGCCTCCCAGAAGCACTTTTTACATTTTGCCATGGGATGTGATGATGTACGCTTTATAGGTCCCCCACAATGCCCAGAATAGTTGCAAAAAGATGTTGCTCAGTCTGTGTTTGATGAATAAATGAATGAATCAAATTAGTGGGATTTATTTTGACACTTGAGTTCCACTTTGGTTCGAGCCTGGATTGGTTCATATAGCATTTCCATAGATCTAGCTTTATAGTCTTCATTATTTAAACTGTTATTGTAATAATAATTTAAGAAATTTCATATAAAATACAGATGCTGGTATAAGTATAGTTGCCTATATAATTAAAAGCTGGGGTCTTTCTGTTTTTAAAATTCTGCAAAACACAATTTCTAGCTATATTGAGAAAATTCCAGGCATGGCAGGTCTATGAGGTGCACGTGAGACCAGGACTGCATTAACAGCTCAGCCGCCGCCTGTGGTTGCACCAGGGGAAGGAGGTCAGTTGTGGAGTTTAGTCCTGACTAAAGACTAATAAATGTTATTAAACTGTTTGATTACTTAATACAAAAGAAGAATAGAATCTTCCCTGTATAGACTGACTGCACACTGATCGCCAGAGTTTCCTTTCTGTACACAGACTGAAGAAAGATTATTTTAATTTTTAAAACTTCTTTTTGTTTAAAACATCTTTATTGGGGTGTAATTGCTTTACAGTGGTGTGTTAGTTTCCGCTTTATAACAAAGTGAATCAGTTATACATATACATATGTTCCCATATCTCTTCCCTCTTGCGTCTCCCTCCCTACCACCCTCCCTATCCCACCCCTCCAGGCGGTAACAAAGCACCTAGCTGATCTCCCTGTGCTACGCGGCTGCTTGCCACTAGCTATCTACTTTACATTTGGTAGTGTATATATGTCCATGCCTCTCTCTCGCTTTGTCACAGCTTACCCTTCCTGATCCCCATATCCTCAAGTCCATTCTCTAGTAGGTCTGTGTCTTTATTCCTGTCTTACCCCTAGGCTCTTCATGACATTTTTCCCCCTTAATTTCCATATATATGTGTGTGTGTGTGTGTGTGTGTGTGTGTTAGCATACGGTATTTGTCTTTCTCTTTCTGACTTACACTCTGTATGACAGAATCTAGGTCTATCCACCTCATTACAAATAGCTCAATTTCGTTTCTTTTTATGGCTGAGTGACATTCCATTGTATATATGTGCCACATCTTCTTTATCCATTCATCCAATGATAGACACGTAGGTTGTTTCCATCTCCAGGCTATTGTATATAGAGCTGCAAGGAACATTTTGGTCCATGACTCTTTTTGAATTATGGTGTTCTCAGGGTATATGCCCAGTAGTGGGATTGCTGGGTCATACGGTAGTTCTATTTGTAGTTTTTTAAGGAACCTCCATACTGTTCTCCATAGTGGCTGTACCAATTCACATTCCCACCAGCAGTGCAAGAGTGTTCCCTTTTCTTCACACCCTCTCCAGCATTTATTGTTTCTAGAATTTTTGATGATGGCCATTCAGACTGGTGTGAGATGATATCTCATTGTAGTTTTGATCTGGATTTCTCTAATGATTATTGATGTTGAGTATTCTTTCATGTGTTTGTTGGCAGTCTGTATATCTGCTTTGGAGAAATGTCTATTTAGGTCTTCTGCCCATTTTTGGATTGGCTTGTTTGGTTTTTTTGTTATTGAGCTGCATGAGCTGCTTGTAAATTTTGGAGATTAATCCTTTGTCAGTTGCTTCATTTGCAAATATTTCCTCCCATTCTGAGGGTTGTCTTTTGGTCTTGTTTATGGTTTTCTTTGCTGTGAGAAAGGTTTGAAATTTCATTAGGTCCCATTTGTTTATTTTTGTTTTTATTTCCATTTCTCTAGGAGGTGGGTCAGAAAGGATCTTGCTGTGATTTATGTCAGAGTGTTCTGCTTATGTTTTCCTCTAAGATTTTGATAGTTTCTGGCCTTAGGTTTACGATTTTAATCCATTTTGAGCTTATTTTTGTGTATGCTGTTAGGGAGTGATCTAGTCTCATACTTTGACATGTACCTGTCCAGTTTTCCCAGCACCACTTATTGAAGAGGCTGTCCTTTCTCCACTGTACATTCCTGCCTCCTTTATCAAAGATAAGGTGACCATGTGTGCGTGGGTTTATCTATGGGCTTTCTGTCCTGTTCCATTGATCTATCTTTCTGTTTTTGTGCCAGTACCATACTGTCTTGATTACTGTAGCTTTGTAGTATAGTCTGAAGTCAGGGAGCCTGATTCCTCCAGCTTCGTTTTTCGTTCTCAAGATTGCTTCGGCTCTTCAGCATCTTTTGTGTTTCCATACAGATTGTGAAATTTTTTGTACTAGTTCTGTGAAAAATGCCAGTGGTAGTTTGATAGGGACTGCATTGAATCAGTAGATTGCTTTGGGTAGTAGAGTCATTTTCACAATGTTGATTCTTCCAATCCAAGAACATGGTATATCTCTCCATCTATTTGTTATCATCTTTAATTTCTTTCATCAGTGTCTTATAATTTTCTGCCTACAGGTCTTTTGGCTCCTTAGGTAGGTTTATTCCTAGATATTTTATCCTTTTTGTTGCAATGGTAAGTGGGAGTGTTTTCTTGATTTCACTTTCAGATTATTCATCTTTAGTGTATAGGAATGCCAGAGATTTCTGTGCATTAATTTTGTATACTGCTACTTTACCAAATTCATTGATTAGCTCTCCTCTCACTGTTGTGGCCTCTCCTGTTGCGGAGCACAGGCTCCGGACGCGCAGGCTCAGCGGCCATGGCTCATGGGCCCAGCCGCTCCACCGCATGTGGGATCTTCCCGGACCGAGGCACGAACCCGTGTCCCCTGCATCGGCAGGTGGACTCTTAACCACTGCGCCATCAGGGAAGCCCTGTTTGTAGATTTTTTGATGATGACCAGTATGAGGTAATACCTCATTGTAGTTTTGATTTGATTTCTAATGATTACTGATGTTGAGCATATTTTCATGTGTTTGTTGACAATCTGTATATCTTCTTTGGAGAAATATCCGTTTAGGTCTTCTGCCCATTTTGGGAGTGGTTGGTTTTTTTTTTTTTGATATTCAGCTGCATGAGATACTTGTATGTTTTGGATATTAATACTTTGTCAGTTGCTTCGTTTGCAAATATTTTCTCCCATTCTGTGGGTTGTCTTGTCATCTTGTTTAGGGTTTCATTTGCTGTGGAAAAGCTTTTTAGTTTCATTACGTGCTATTTATTTTTGTTTTTATTGCCATTTCTCTAGGAGGTGGGTCAAAAAGGATTTTGCTGTGATTTATGTCATAGAATGTTCTGCCTTTGTTTTCCTCTAAGAGTTTTATAGTGTCTGGCCTTACATTTAGGTCTTTAATCCATTTTGAGTTTCTCTTTGTCTATGCCGTTAGGGCGATTTCTAATTTCATTCTTTTACACGTAGCTGTCCAGTTTTCCCAGCACCACTTATTGAAGAGACTGTTTTTCCTCCATTGTTTATTCTTGCCTCCTTTAACAAAAATAAGGTGACCATATGCGCATGGGTTTATTTTTGGGCTTTCTATCCTGTTCCATTGATTTATATGTCTGTTTTTGTGACAGTACCATACTCTCTTGATTACTGTAGCTTTGTAGTACAGTCTAGTGTCTGTGAGCCTGATTCGTCCTGCTCTGTTTTGTTTTCCTCGAGATTGTTTTGGCTATTTGGGGTCTTTTGTGTTTCCATACAAATTTTGCAATTATTTGTTCTAGTTCTCTGAAAAATGCCATTGGTAGTGTGATAGGGATTGCACTGAAGCTGTAGATTAATTTGGGTAGTATACTACTACCCACAATGTTGATTTTCACAATGTTGATTCTTCCAATCCAAGAACATGGTATATCTCGCCATCTGTTTGTATCGCCTGTGATTTCTTTCATCATTGTCTTATAGTTTTCTGCATACAGGTCTTTTGTCTCCTTATGTAAGTTTATTCCTAGGTATTTTATTCTTTTTGTTGCAATGGTAATTGGGAGTGTTTCCTTAATTTCTCTTTCAGATTTGTCATCATTACTTGATAGAAATGGAAGAGCTTTCTGGGCATTAATTTTGTATCTTGCTACGTTACCAAATACAATGATTAGCTCTACTAGTTTTCTGGTAGCATCTTTAGGATTCTTTATGTATAGTATCATGTCATCTACAAACACTGACAGTTTTACTTGTTCTTTTCCAATTTGGATTCCTTTTATTTCTTTTTCTTCTCTGATGGCTGTGGCCTTTCAAATTGTTCTGAAAAAAAGAGGATACTAGTTCCACTGAAAGGTACACAGGTTTTCATTGTACATTTCTTTCAATTTTCTATTTGAATTTATTATAGAATGTTGGAAGAAATGAAAAGTAAGAACTGTCTAAATGTAACTTTCTTGATTTGGACATATTTTAACCAGGCCACAGAATGGCATAAACCTGGTGTCTTAAGTAAATTAGTTTTTTAAATGAAATATTTTGCAAGTATTATTTGTGTTTTGTGAAAGGAAGATGGTAGATATATGTTTTAAGAACTTATCACAGAAAGGTGCTCAGAAATTGTATGTAATCATACCAAGATAGAATGGTAAAATAAGCCAAGCATTTCTAGATATATCCAGGTAAATCCATATAATTTGAATAGTATATTTTCCCTTGCTCCTTCAAATGATTTGGGAAGTATAAATTTTCCTATATATCAGTGCCATATTTTATTTGATAGTTTATTTTTAATTTGCAGGAATCATGCATCTCATGCTAAGCCATATTTGCATAGATATCAGTTGAAAATAATTTTCTGAATTATTTTTATAAATTGACTTTTATTGAATTCTCTTATATTAAATATAGTAACTAAATAAAACTTTTGGGGCAATATGATCTAAATAAATAATGTCCACTAGAGATCGCCAACTTAGAATACTGTTTTGTTATTCACAATATTGATCTGAATCAAACTGTCATCACTAGGTGATTGCTGTCATCACTGGGGATTTAATGTTACATGACTAGAACAACACTTGTGAAATTGGCAGTGTGATACTGTGCTGTTTTAAAATTGAAGTATAGTTGATTTACAATGTTGTGTTAGTTACAGGTGTACAGCAAAGTGATATATTGTGTGTATATATATATATATGTATGTATGTATATGTATATATATTCTTTTTCAGATTCTTTTCCATTATAGGTTATTCTGATATATAGTTCCTAGAGATTATCATACTAAGTGAAGTAAGCCAGATGTAGAAAGACAAATATCATATATCATTTATATATGTGGAATCTAAAAAAATGATACAAATTAAAGTATTTACAAAACAGAAATAGACTCACAGACATAGAAGACAAACTTATGGTTACCAACTGTGATATTGTGCTTTTGCTTTACACTGTCTGTTGGAGACAACTCTCCATGGGTGGCTCACATTTCTGCATGTTTTGCAAACAAATACTGTCAACCCTTGAATAACACAAGGGTTGGGGCCCTAACCCCCTAGCAGTTGAAACTCTGCATATAAGTTATAGCCAGCCAACTTACAGTCTGCCCTCTGTATCTGTAATTCTACAACTGTGGATTCTCCCAAGTGTGGATCATGTAGTATTATGTTATTTATTATTGAAAAAACTCAGTGTATAAGTGGACCCTAGCAGTCCAAACCTGTGTTGTAATTAACTGTCCTTTGTTAACAAACTGTATTTTCAAGGATTTTGGTATACCTTGATAGAGAGAAATAGTGTCTCCTGCTGGAGCAAAACCAGGCATGCTTAGGTTATTCTGCAATTGGTTAAAGAGAACGTCTTCCTCCAGAGCAAAGGGCAGCATTCTTTCTGCCCATTCAAATATAGTCAGGTTCGGTCAGCTCAGAGTTCCTCTCCTGCACTAAAGCTACTGCATGGGCAGGCATTCATCTGACCTCATTCACACCACCCCTGTGGAACTTGGGGGCAAGGGGAAATTACACAAACATGCCATAAAATTAGAAATGCTTAACTTACTTTTAACATTACATAAAGGAAATTTAATAGTGTTTCATCTGGGCTGATATAAATGTGCTAGCAATATAGATCCATCTTAATATTGAAATAGATATACATTATGTATTATTTTTTTAAAGATTAGGCTAGAAAACTTATTCTAAAATGATTCCAGACTAGATAATGAAGATCAACCTGCATTTTGTCATCCATACACTTATCGTGCACAGTCAAAGTTGTATTATAAGTAGATGGAACCATGATTGACAGGTGTTTTCACAGGTATCTAATACAAATTAAATAAATTCCTTTCTTTACATTTATAGTAAAACTCTCCACATTCATATATATCTATAACCACACCCTCATCTCATTTATATAGCCTCTTATTCACATCAGATGAGTTTCTGAAATCCAGCTCCATTCCTTGCCACTGCCTTGATTTAGGCCTTCCTCTTCCTTTGGCTGGCTTTCCACCATCAACCTCTATGCAATTTGAACAATCTTCTATACCATTTTCATAATTATCATCTAAAAATTGTAGTATTCATAGCACTTTTCTTTTTTACATATGAGTCGTTTCTAATATTTAAGTTTGACTGAGGTCCAGTCTTTCTTTCCAGTTTCTCTATGGCTACCAGACACTTTCTTAATATCTTATCTTACATGTGATACATTCTGTGAAAAATTTACCACTCCTGTGCACAGAAGCAGTTGCCCCATCAGCAATGTTCCCCTTGTACTTTAGTCTTAGTCCATTCCATCCTTAATGCTGTAAAATTCCATGGGCATTTCCGAGTTGGTCTCCAGACTAAGGGTGGTGCCTGGATACCAGCATTTTGGTAATGGTGGTTTCATCTGGAAATGGAATGAGGTCATCTGTGGGTCAAAGGACACTCTGTTTCTTTTTTTAAAAAGTGAATGTAGTAGCATATTTTGCCAGTACCAGTGAAAATAATAATTTTTAATATCCAAAGCATCTCATGTAAATCTTCTAAAGTAGGGGGTTTAACTCAATCCACAGGTTTCCTGGTAACCAAGAAGGAGAAAAACATTGAACCCAGAGGACACCAATAAGAGATGTACCAAGAGCAGACCTGATGAGACTATTCTAAGACCACATCCTTGAATGTGCCTGCTGCTCATCTATCCCCTAAAACATTCTGAAATTAATTTTTAGGAAATATCTAACCTAGACAAAACTACAACTTAGAAAAGAATCAACACTTATGCAGTTTGTACTATGTTCCAAATACTATTGTAAGTCTTGACTTATATTGACTCATTTAATTGTCACAATATACCTATGAAACAGTTACTACTAACAGATGAAGAAGCCACAGAGTAACCTGTCCAAGGTCACAAAAGAAGGGGCAGAGAAGAGATTTGAACTCAGATAATTTGCTTCCAAAGTAAACAACTTAGTCTCGAAACTAACCTGTTACAAGTTAGAATAAACATTGCTGAAAACAATGTTAGGGTAAGGGGGAAGAATCTTTAGAAAACGGAGCAAAATGAAATAGAAAATAAAGCAAAGGTAACAGCATCATTTCCTTGGCAAATTTAGACATTAGCATTTAGATGTATCTTATTCTTCACAAAATATTCCATCGCATGTGTGACTCATGACTAATATAATCAGTCATCTATTGATGGACACATAGTTTGGGTACTTTCATAAATACTCTATCAAATAAATTGCTGGGTGAATGGGTATAAACATTTAAAACCATAGACACATTAAAAATCTTACCTTTAAAAATGACAGAATTTATACATTATAAACAGTAAGCAAAGTCTCTTTTCCCACTCTTTATCAAGAATGGGCATCATTAACCTTCATTCTTTGTCAATAGGATGTGTGAATAATTATTTCTAATGTCTTATATCTTAAGAATTAAATCGATGCAGAGAAAGCTTTCGACAAAATTCAACACCCATTTATGACAAAAGCCCTGCAGGAAGTAGGCATAGAGGGAACATTCCTCAACATAATGAAGGCCGTTTATGACAAACCCACAGCCAACAGTGTGCTCAATGGTGAAAAACTGAAACCATTTCCACTAAGATCAGGAACAAGACAAAGGTGCCCACTTTCACCACTCTTATTCAACATAGTTTTGGAAGTTTTAGCCACAGCAATCAGAGAAGAAAAAGAAAGAAAAGGAATCCAAATCGGAAAAGAAGAAGTAAAGCTGTCACTGTTTGCAGATGACTATACATAGAGAATGCTAAGGATGCTACCAGAAAACTACTAGAGCTATGGTACAGTAGCAGGATACAAAATTAATGCACAGAAATCTCTGGCATTCCTATACACTAATGATGAAAAATCTGAAAGTGAAATCAAGAAAACACTCCCATTTACCATTGCAACAAAAAGAATAAAATATCTAGGTATAAACCTACCTAAGGAGACAAAAGACCTGTATGCAGAAAATTATAAGACACTGATGAAAGAAATTAAACACGATACAAAGAGATGGAGAGATATACCATGTTCTTGGATTGGAAGAATCAACATTGTGAAAATGACTCTACTACCCAAAGCAATCTACAGATTGAATGCAATCCCTATCAAACTACCACTGGCATTTTTCACAGAACTAGAACAAAACATTTCACAATTTGTATGGAAACACAAAAGACCCCGAATAGCCAAAGCAATCTTGAGAATGAAAAACGGAGCTGGAGGAATCAGGCTACCTGAGTTCAGACTCTACTACAAAGCTACAGTAATCAAGACAGTATGGTACTGGCACAAAAACAGAAAGATAGATCAATGGAACAAGATAGAAAGCCCAGAGATAAACCCACGCACACATGGTCACCTTATCTTTGATAAAGGAGGCAGGAATGTACAGTGGGGAAAGGACAGCCTCTTCAATAAGTGGTGCTGGGAAAACTGGACAGGTACATGTCAAAGTATGAGATTAGATCACTCCCTAACACCATACACAGAAATAAGCGCAAAATGGATTAAAGTCGTAAACCTAAGGCCAGAAACTATCAAACTCTTAGAGGAAAACATAGGCACAACACTCTATGACATAAATCACAGCAAGATCCCTTTTGAGCCACCTCCTAGAGAAATGGAAATAAAAACAAAAATAAACAAATGGGACCTAATGAAACTTCAAAGCTTTTCCACAGCAAAGGAAACCATAAACAAGACCAAAAGACAACCCTCAGAATGGGAGAAAATATTTGCAAATGAAGCAACTGACAAAGGATTAATTTCCAAAATTTACAAGCAGCTCATGCAGCTCAATAACAAAAAAACAAACAACCCAATCCAAAAATGGGCAGAAAACCTAAATAGACATTTCTCCAAAGAGTATATACAGACTGCCAACAAACACATGAAAGAATGCTCAATATCATTAATCATTAGAGAAATGCAAGTCAAAACTACAATGAGATATCATCTCACACTGGTCAGAATCTACAAACAATGCTGGAGTCGGTGTGGAGAAAAGGGAACCCACTTGCACTGTTGGTGGGAATGTAAATTGATACAGCCACTATGGAGGACAGTATGGAGGTTCCTTAAAAAACTACAAATAGAACTACCATATGACACAGCAATCCCACTACTGGGCATATACCTTGAGAAAACCATAATTCAAAGAGTCATGTACCAAAATGTTCATTGCAGCTCTATTTACAATAGCCAGGACATGGAAGCAACCTAAGTGTCCATCAGCAGATGAATGCATAAAGGAGATGTGGCACATATATACAATGGAATATTACTCAGCCATAAAAAGAAACGAAACTGAGTTATTTGTAGTGAGATGGATGGACCTAGAGTCTGTCACACAGAGTGAAGTAAGTCAGAAAGAGAAAAACAAATACCATATGGTAGCACATATATATGGAGTCTAAGAAAAATAAAAAAAGGTCATGAAGAACCTAGGGGCCAGACGGGAATAAAGACACAGACCTACTAGAGAATGGACTTGAGGATATGGGGAGGGGAAGGGTAAGCTGTGACAAAGTGAGAGAGTGGCATGGACATATATACACTACCAAACGTAAAATAGATAGGTGGTGGGAAGCAGCCGCATAGCACAGGGAGATCAGCTTGGTGCTCTGTGACCACCTAGAGGCGGGGTATAGGGAGGGTGGGAGGGAGGGCGATGCCAGAAGGAAGAGATATGGGAACATATGTATATGTATAACTGATTCACTTTGTTAAAAAACAGAAACTAACACACCATTGTAAAGCAATTATACTCCAATAAAGACGTTAAAAAAAAAAGAATTAAGAGGTTTATTAATTATGTATTCCTGTGTAACAAATAGTCCAAAAACTTTAGCAGCTTAGAACAACAGACATTTATTATCTCACAGTTTCTATGGAAACAGATATAGGAAAACAGGTGCAAGTTAGCTGGGAGTGTCAAAGCCTCAGGCTCCGGCTCTCAGGCAGGGTGCCATCAAAATATTGGCAGGGCCTACAGTCATCTCAAAGCTCAACTGGGGGAGAGTCCCCTTCCAAGATTGCTCATGTTGTTGCTGTCAGGTCTTGTTTCTTTGTCACATAGGGCTCTCCACTGGCTCCCTGAATGTCCTCATGACATGGCAGCAGTCTAAGGTGTCGAAGCCAGAGAAAGGAAGATACAGTCCTTTATTATTTAATCATGAACGTAACATCCATCATTTTTGCTTTTTCTATTTGTTGGAAACTGTCACCAGATCCAGACCACATTTAAGAGAAGGATAATACACGAGGATAAGGATCATTAGGAGCCACCTCAGGAACTGTGTATCTATGAGGGATATAGAACAACTTTTTCTATGTATTTGACTTGGAGTGTGTGTCCCCTAAAAACTCTTGAAAATGTTTATATTTTCAAATTTATCTTTTATGTTGTCTGAAGTTATTACTGTACTCAGGTCTTCCCCATTCTTAGAGTACTTTCAAAAAATTAAACCCTAGGAAGATTTCTTATGCTATTTTTATGGATTATTTTTGTATTTAAGTATTTTAGCCATTTGAGCAATTTGGAAGTTACAAAGAATGAGGTATGGATTTTGCTTTATTTTATCCAAATAGTGAGCTATTTGTCTCAAAAATATGTATTTTTACATATAATAATTCAGCTTCCCTTTCCCGGATTTGAAATGCACAATGGCAGAATTTTACCCCATTCTACTCAAAATAAATAGATTGCTCCTCAAATCCTTGTGATTTCTTATAAAATTTTCTTTTATAATCTTGTGATTATAAAATAGGTATAACCTGTGAGAACAAACCTTGTTCTGAAAAAAATCATCTAACTCTTCATATCACAGAATCATTGTTCTAACTCTTAATATATATATATATGTGTGTGTGTGTGTGTGTGTGTGTATATATATATAGTTTATGCCATCATGTATCATGACTTAAACTCTTAAGGACTTAGTTATATGATCCATGTAGGTGTAAACTTTGTATCTACTATATGAAGCAGTATTTTGAAACCATCAGCAATCACTTGATTTTGGGACTGTGAGTATATACTCCATAGTCAAAATTAGAAATTAATATTTTCTTATGACAATTAAAATTACGTGTGTAGATTCTTACTGCTACTCACTCAAGACCTAGGACTGCGGAGGAGCTGATCTATCAGGTTTTCTTGCTAGCTATCTGTTGCCAGTTACATACTTAATAATTGAGAACATAATTCACTTCTTTCAGTTTCTCAAAATCCTCCTCTATACAACCTCCCTTTGAGCTGAAAACTTTCCATTCAGTAAAGTGGGTTACTTTTGTCTATAGGAACATGGTGGGTTAATGATGGCATAACAGCTCTCATAGTTTCTTGGAAAGTCTTGCATCTACTGCCACCCTCTGAAGTGGCAGGGTACGCAATACCTATTGCATTGTTCTCAGCTTCTTATGAAAATCTAAAACTTAAAGAGTTCTGTTTCTTATTCAGTTAAACTAGTTGTCTGTATGATTCTTATTGTTGTTATAGTTACCTTGTTATATTTACCTTGCTTTCTGGCTATCAATACTTATGTCATTTCATCTGACTATTACCTCCTTGAGATCATACTATATTTCATAAGTTTTGTATGCTCTGCAGGGCTTAGCACAGTGCCTTGCACAAGACAGATAATGAAAATATGTTTTGAATGAAGTAAATCATAATGCACTGGTTGGTGTATTTTGTGTGTGACTGAAAAAAAATTTTTTTATAGTAAGCATACATGATGTTTGGCTGATGCCATACATTTTCACTTAATTCATTGTCTATTTTAACTGAAAATATTTTGTTAGAATATAAGGGAGTTTAAACTTTTATTTGGAAAGAGACGTAATTTCTTTGTAGCTGAAAACTTCAAAGGTTTGCTAGTGGTAGATTATCCTTGCCCGATATAATTATCCTATGTAGTTAGAGACTATACTATAAGACATTACCATACAAAAGTTCCTTGACCGTAAGGCTGTTTTCTTTCTTCACACATTTTCTCTCCCATGAAGTAAGGTTGTGATACACATAAAGTTAATATTTGAGAAATGACTACATTGTAGAGCTTCATTGGTGGTGACATTGGTCAATCACATGAAATTTATTAGAATTCTAGATGAACTCAATGTCATCAAATTCCAGTTCAATCTAACACTGACTTCCAAAACTGTGCCCTTCTCTCAAATTTCATGACCACATCCATAGTGCTGCATTATAATATTTCAGCATGTGGACAAGTGCAGAAATCATGCATACAGTGCTCACTTGTTATAAAAATTCAGAAAATAAATCTAAATACCAATAAAAGGAGAAAATAAAATCAACTATAACTTGATCATTTAGAGATGACATTTTAGTGTTTCCATCTAGATGTGTTTATTTGCATATAATATGAGTCTGTCATATATTCAATTTTTCATTGAATGTGTCATGAACATTATTTTATGTCAACCATGTACCGTGAACATTGTGTACTAAATATGCTTTTTAGAAATCAAATTCAGTGGCTTCATTAGAGTGGAGAGTAGCGTATTTATTTTACCAATCCCTGATTTTTGACAATTTAAGCTCTTTCCAAATATTTATTATTATAAAAATTCTCACAATAAAAATTCATGTGCCTAGGTACTTACACACATACACTATTATGATATTCCTGATGTACAATATTGCTGTATTTCTTTCAATTACTGTATTTGTTTATATTAAACCCCACTTTTCCTGACTCTACCATTTCAGTCTCCACATATCATCAGAGTAATCATTTCACAATGACATTTATATGCCATGCCTCAGTTTAATCGTCTTCAGTGGGTCCCCATTGCCAGCCTGCATATCTAAAAGATCAAAGCATCCTCCTAGCCTTTGAATTCTGCCTCTTCCCAATTAGGATCTCTTGATTTTTACCTGTAGGCTTAGTTCTTCTCCAAATTCCCGGAGCAAATCCTGGTGATTTTATACTTAAAGGCATACATTCCTCAAAAAATTCTATTAAAATTCAGAACCTTCTCCCAATGACAAAACAAAAAATGTAGATAACTCCACGATGAAGCAGAATTTGGGTCTCACTTAGTCATAAATTCAAACTGTCATTTCAAATAGACATGATTTGGCTGATGTGAGCATTTCACAAAATAAGTGGTAAGAAACAGTTTTGTAAAGACAGTAGTACACAGAGGAAGCGTTTAATGTTATCTTTTAGATGTGAAAGCAGAAACTAAGGTTCAGAAGAATAAACTTACTTTTCATCCTGCTTAGCTACGCAGTCTCTTTCTATGGAAAGCAGTAAATATTTATTATAGGTTAAAGGCAATGAAAATAATGGACCTGTAGCTGGCAGCCATGCCAGGTAGTTCTTGGCACTGACAACATTTACCATATAAGCAATGACTGTCAAATTTAAAGAGCAAACACATTTTCCAGGAAAAATCATTTAATATTCATTTGCCAAGCACAGGGTATATTCAATTTGAGGGTTAACACTTAAAAAATACAGACACGAGGCAGAAAATATTGATTTTAAAAGAAGAAAAGGGGGAGGACATTTAAAAATCCATTTAAAATTAAAACTTTTCACAGAATCTCTAAAGTGGATCTAATAAATCCTGTGTCTCATATAAGAAACAGGCTTATTTCTGCTGTCTCAGATCATTTTGCAGACCCTTCGTTTAAGTCATGGCAGCTTAGCCAGTCTGGCAAAGACTGAAGGAGAAGGAAAATGTTATTTATAGGCTTCTTATAGGATATGAATTGCTCTTATTTCTTCATAAAAATTCTATTTAAAAAAATTTTTATTACTGTATTTATGTAGCCCACCATACAAGGGGCTCAAAAATACCACCACTCCACACACACATACACACCCACCAAAGTGAATTGGTATGAAACGGGGCCCATAATTTGTGAAAGAAAGGATCTGGCCTCAGCTTGGATCCAATTAGGATTAAATCCCACTCACTACCACCTGGAAATAAGAAAGCAATGAGAAGAGATGAAATGAAAGTAATGAAAGTAATTAGAGAGAGACAGAGACAGAGAGAGAGGGACAGAGACAGAGAGAGGGAAAGAAGAAGGTGAGGGGAGAAAGAGAGAGAGAGAGACTCTCAAGCTACAAAAATAGAAGCCATTGCCAGTCTAGTAATACCTGGATAAAGACAGTTAATAGACATTATCATAGGAATTCATCAAACTAGACACATAATGAAAAATCTTTAAAAATGTACTAGAAACAAATACAGACTAGGTGGAAGTCAATTTTATAATTACACAAAATTCTATCCCTATAATGGATAGAACACTATGGTATAAACAGAATTTAAATCAAAACTAATATTTCTGAATACTAGCTTGAAGAAAACATTACATATATTATACTTTTTAATTCTCAGAGATTAAATTTTATTTTCACTCACTCCTCACATTCAATTAAGCACAAAATCCTGTTGATTTTACCCGCATAACATCACTAGAGTATTCCCTTTCACTCCATTCCTTCTACCATATTTCCACTTCAGGGTTCTATCATCTCTCATTCAGAATATTAAAATATCTTCTGAGTGGAACTCCTTATCTCCTGTCTTGAGCACTCCTAACACATTCTCTACATTGAAGCTAGAGAAATCTTCCTAAAACTTTGTATGTTTTCATGTAATATTCCTCCTTAAAATTTGTCGGTAGCATCTTTTTACCTTCAGGATGAAAAACATCATCTATCCTATGGCATCCATGTCCTTTCACAACCCAGGCTTTGATTACCCTGTCAGCCTCATTCCTCACGCCCATCTCAGATTCACTGCCCATGTGCCATCTCTGCCAAGTCATCTGCAGTTCCCTCAAAACCGTCAGCTCTTTCTCCTCTGAACACTTGCTTATTCCATGCTTTCTGACAGCAGTTATTTACCTCAACATTTTGCCTGGGTAGCTCCTGATTATCACTTTGGCTAACCTTAGGTTTCTTCTCCACTAGGAAGCCTTGCATAATGATTTCTAGTTCAGATTTGTTATTTCCTTTAGAGAGTTCCATAATATTATCATGTCCAATCTCTCATAATACTTAGTAAAAGTGTTACAGTGATTTCACTTGAGGTCATGGACATACTGAATGATCAGGAATGAAGAAAGTACCAAACACTGAAAGATGTTTGAAAAGTACTCACAAAGGGAACATGCCAGATAAAGGCAGTATCTGCCTATATATTATAACCTGCCCTAAGCATTGCCGTGGTGACTAACATAACAGTGTAGGTGGGAGATTTTGAGGCTTTAGGACAAGTTAGTGGAATAAGAGTCAAGACAGGAAGAAACAGTAAACAATGTAAAACAAGGAGAATAAAGAAGTCATACAACTGTGAATTAAAGAATGAAGTAGGAGCTAGAAGAAAACTCCAACAGATCCGCTTTGGTGAAAAACAGGCTTGTTGTTTTCTTTGCAAGATTATGTAATCTACACAGTGGCCTTTCATGCACCACTCTTGGGAAAATAAGCTACTTTTTCACATTTTAATGAATGGAGTCATTTGTTTTTCATACCTCTCCTATTCTGATCTTCCAAAGGTCATAGAGTCTTCATCAAATATTTTAAACTATAAATATCTAACAAATTAAAATAGAAATGTTATAGGAAATAAAAAATCTTTAATAGGAATCTTGCTTATACTAGCTAATGAAAGCAGCATACAGACTGAAGTATTACCAAACAATGAATCCCATCAAACTGCTAATGGAAAGCCTTATAGCAAAATAATAAAAATGGTTTTTGAATGTGGTGTATGGCTACCAGTGGCATCATGCTAATCAAAGCTCATATATGCCCACAGCTCTCCACAATTTCGTACAAACTCTTACCCTAATTTTGTTTCTCAGTCTTCCCTTACATATTTGTTTTCACTTACATCTATTTACTCTCTCATGAGCAGAATCTGAGTTGTCCAGTATTGATGCCTTTGTTTACACAGTTGTTTCCGCATAGAGTGCTATCTTTATCTCTCTACACATCTCCAAATGGTACTTGTATTCAAGGTCTAATTTAAATCTTACTTCTTTCATAGATAATTTCTTGGCCAATGTCTATTGAAATGCTATCTCTTAGCTCTGAATTATATTAGGATTTATCTTTTCATTTAGTGTCCTGCATTAACGATAACCAAACAAAAATGAGATTAAGTCTTTCACATTACTTGTAAACTGAGTCTAAAGGCACACTAAATGGCTAATTTAAGAATATTTTAGCAATCATAGTATTATTATATTGCTTACCTAGATAATTCTGAAAAGAAAATCATTCATGGATGCACATATTCTGTTATATAGTTTTATAATGAACAAATTATTTTTAAAATATTCCCTTAAAGCAGTGAGCTGATTGCTCTGTGTGGAGCAGATGCCCTGTCATTCCTTAGTCAATCTCTTGAAATGAGTTTTTCCTACTCTAAACTATGGTGGACTTATCATCTCTTATTTACTCGTTTATATTAGCTATAACTGTGCAAACATGAGATTGTAAATTGAGTCTAAAGACATCTCCAAACAAATGGTTCAAAAATATTTTTTAGTAACAGTAGTATTATCAGAATAAGTATTACTTCTTGAAAAGATTCTATGAAAGGAATACCTTCAAGCTTTATGCATTCTGTGAACATTCATGTCATTACTTGACTATTTTAAAGGAATTTTCCCAAAGCACTGTTATGTATACTTTACGAAATTAAGTCTTATGGACCCCTGCTTGCTCCCTAGCCCTGCTGAGGCCCTCTGCCTCAGTGGGGAAGGTTCTTTCTCCCTTTGAGTTCATGCAGCCAAAATAAAACCGAGGCTGAGATTGAAGCAGCTTTATTCAATGGTCAGAGAATGGAGAAGTAGAAACTTAGTTCACGAATCAACTTCTCACCTTAATGGTGAGAGGGATTTGCTTTTAAGGAATAAGGACGATGAGGGTAGGAGTGAGACTAATGACGGTGAGGCACGTGCATTGGTTTTCTGGGAAAGAAGCAGGGCTTCCCTGGAAATGGGGTACCATCCCTTTTCTGTCCTTTTTTGCTTTGTGACATCCGGTCATAGTCACCTGTAGGTGTGTCATATAGTATACTATATAGTAAAATCAGCATAAAATGAGACTCAGGGTCTGCTGGAGGTCAGATTCGTAGCCATTTTGGTTTCAGCTGATTCTAACCAGTTTTTGTTTTTCTCTACCTATAACTTCCTTTGTGTCCAGACCCTGTGACTTAAAGATATATGTTAGTTCCTGTTCAAAGGAGGGATTGGTGAGTTTTGAGCAAGGGTCTGGTGGCAACTCTGGTAATACATAGAGCAGAGGCTCTTTCTCTAAATATTAGCCAATTGACTGGTAAATTTAATAAGGGTAAGCACTAAATTGAAAGGTAAAAGGCCACTTATGCCTCATCACAATAGAAGGGATTTGGGTGTAAAAAGTATTAAAACAAAGTTGTCCTTAGTACCCCTAGCAATTCACTGAATCCCAGACCTGAAAGTGGTGGTTATTCTCCATTATGTGTGAAGTGTTCCAGTTGGTTTTACTGGAAGAAAGCTGAAAATTTAGAGTTTGCTCTGAACAATAAGCAAACAATAAGCAAAATAAACCAAAAAAATCTTAGTCATCTATGTTTTGAATAGGTAATATACTTATATGTTTCAAAATTCAAGAATTACAAGAATGCATAAAGAGTTTCTCTTCTTCTCCCTGCTCTTCAGCCACTTAATATCCCAACTGTGAGGCAACCAATTATACCAGTTTGTGAGACCTGTTTTAATTAAATTTATATTTCCTAAGCTGAAACAGGTCTGTATTTGCCTCATGAAATGTAGGTCAACAAGACAGTTATTGAGTAGCACCTTTGCCGGGAAGGCTCCTGGATACTCTGAGAAAGAATTATAGAGAGGGCATGCTAGGGGATATCTTAGTGATACTTAATATACTAATTCCTCCTCCCATTAAGAGTATGATGCATTCTTCCTTCTCTTGTGATCCTATTCTGTGTTGGCCACTTTACTACAGTTGGTTTCATTATCCCTACTTTATATATGAGAACACTAAGCCTCACATAAATTAATAGTTTCTAATGGTCATGCCAACAATAAGTGGCAGATTTGGAGTCAGATTTGAATTGCAATTGTGGGACTCTAAAGCCTTTGTTTTTTCCACTCACTGCTTAATCAGAGAAGGAAAATTCTTGAAGTCAGATTTCAGGAAGAATGAATGGGAAAACAGAGAAAGCCAAAACAGTTTAAAAATAGGTTTTTTTATTAAAAAAATTAAAATGTAAAACAGCTTTTATAGACATATTACCTAAATTACCCATAGCAAATTTCAGTTACAAAACAGTTACACTGTTTACACAAGGTATTTGAACAACCTATCAGACTCACCTACTCATAAGGCGTTGGGAGATTGTTGGGGAAGGTCCTCTCATGGGCAGAAGTCAGGTTACAGAGAATAATTCACCAATCACTAAAATAAGAACATGTTACAGCACATAAACTTATTTTTCTTTTGTGATCTCAAAGACCAATGCAAACATTATCCACACCAGAGCCCAAGAAGTACCTGTATCTGTTATTCCCACTTCATAAGTGAGGACATAAGACACCCTGTGAGTCAACTGCATAGCCCAGTCCTATGCTCAGACTACATAAATACCGCTAATGTTAACATTCTAGGAAACAAGTGGGAGAAAAATGTGATGCAGTAATGCCAGAGTGTTGCACTGTTCCTTATGGCTTCTTTGACGGCAGAATTAATTTCCTACCCGATTTAGTGAAGAATTTTAGATTATGAAATTGTTAATGAGCACGAAAGGGAGCTCCCTTCATTTCTTGGTCCCAAATGGCACAAAACTTAGATAAATTAAAATCTTGAGAAGCAGCATCCAAAATGGGAGGATCAATCTCCTTTAAAATACCTAAGGAATCCATCAGTGCTAGATTTCCATATATTTTAATAGTTGATTCTAAAATACATCTACCCTCTCTAATCAACCACCACCCTTCAAAGTTGACTAGATACACATAATTTCCCAGTAATTGCTCCACAGAATTCAAGACCCAGGGTAAATAGACCCTGTATATCACTAAATCAGGATTATGGTACACAAAAAGCGGGAACAATTTCTAGAGGTGTCTCAAACTTACTGTGAGATCTAGCCCATCCAAGCCTGATCGCAAGAGAGCAAGTAAAAGCCACAGGCAGATGAAAGTCAATACCATTAGCAGGGCTGAAGCTGAGGAATTTATCTGCTGTTGGATACTGACGGCCTCTGGCTAATCAGGCATCTAGCATGATGTATTTTCACTTTAGGTAGAGGGGGAGGAGAGGAGAATGTTGTAATCATGGATGTTAACTCACTAAGAATTGAATGCAGGGCCTAGTTAAATTCCTATTGGAAGGAAAATACACAAGGCTAGTGACTAGACTCACTGATTAATATATATGGTTGAAAGGTTTTTCTGGAAACAGGAACTAATCTAGCCTTCCCTTGAAATCTGGACATTGCACTAAACTTGTTCCAGGATGGGAGAGACATTCAAAAGTTTTGGTCGTTTAACAGCTTTCTGATTTCCGTTTATTGTTAGCAAAGATAATACAAGTTTCCTCTAGAGACAGGTTTCCCTCCCTGTGACGGTAAGAGGAGAAACTAAATTGAGTTTGATATCTAAACTTTCATGCCTACATGTGTAAACCAAAAACAACAAAAAGCCCAAACCAAAACGTCCCAGACTCTACAGCAGTGCTGTTCAATAAAAATATAATGTGAACCACATATACAATTTGAAATTTTCTAATAGCCACTTAAAAAAAAAAAGTAATAGCCACCTGTGGCTAAGAGCCTACCTATTGGGCAGTGCAGCACTAGAATTCGACTTCAAAAAAAAAAAGGGAAAAACAAAGCAAACAGAACCCAATTTCAATAAAGAGGACGTTTAGAGTTGGGCTGTGATCGCTGATTTTTGGTGTCTGGAGAAAGGAGGCCCAGGAGTAAGAAACAAAGGAGAGGGCAGTGAAAAGAAGCGTGATTGCTGCATCTCCAGAGAAGCCTGCTCTCCCCACCATGTTAGCCCAAGCGTTGAACGGCTGCCTAGAGGTGACGAGGTGTGCGGCCGATCCTAAAGGGTCACCGTCGCTTGGGCTTCAAAGCCCGCTTGCCCGGGATTAGAGCCAGTGGGGTGGGGAACGCAGATTTCGGGGCTCCGCGGTGGAGCCGCCAGGGCGCCCTACCTGTCGAGCAGCGGGGTGTGAATGTGCAGGTGTTTCACGGCCACCTGAACGCGCCAGTCTGCGTGGCGGGCAGAAGACACGATGCCGGACGCGCCGCGGCTCAGGTAGCGCAAGTCGGCGAGCTTGTGGTACGGGAGGGTGAGCAGGACGCTGCAGATGGCCTCCTCGTTCATGGTAGCGGGTGGCGCGGGCACTCAGGCAGCCGGTCGATTCCGGAAGTGCCCGCCGCTCCCCCGGCTCCACCCCCTGCGCGAGCCGCGTCGGCAGGCCCTACAGCCTGCCGGACATGAGGTCACGAGGCCGTCCATTCTCCGCGCAGCCCACGCCAAGCCGCTGCTTATCCGGAGCCGGAGCGGACTCTTCTCTTCTAGAGACTGGTCAACTCTGCGGCGGCGGGGCGCACAGCGGAGAAGCTTCCTCTCTCCGACCTGGCCCTCCCAGTTGCTGCCTGCCACCGGAGCCCGCCTGTCGGAGCTCCACCATCCCCAGACTTCTCAGGCGACGTCAGCGGCGGATGCCGAGGCGGGGATGAGGGCCACTGGCCCGCGATCCTCCCAGCAAGGCTCCGGCCTCGGCCTGAGGCCCGAGATCTCTGCCTTGTGGCGCCCAGATGACGTGTGCCACACCGGCGGGGCTCGGGCGGGGGCTTGGGAGTGGGGAAGTGAGGCAGGGGCGCTCAATTTGTCTTCTCTCCACCCAACCCACTAGGTTGGAAAGGTTTTCTTTTGGGGAAATTTCCTCTTCGCAGCTCCACACCCAGTCAGCGGACCCTCCCACCCAGGAGGAATCGCCTCTGGTCCCATCGGCGCGTCTTCGGGAGTCACCAAACACCAGATAGAGGTAGTGGGGTGGGTGTGGCAGCTGCCGTTTCCTGACTCCAAGCCTGCGCGGAAAGCCCTTTGAGGACGTGCAGTGGTGACTTACTAGGGCTCCGCACTTCTCAGCCCGGTGAGTCAGGTAGGGGTGTAGATTCACTTGCTTATCTGGACTCCAATCTAACCTCACTTCCAACTACTTTAGTCGTGTGGGGGTGGCTGATAAGCCCTGTCAGAGTTTAATCCTGTCTAAACGTTCAGATGTTTAGTTCCTGTTGGGTGCTTCTCTACTAGGGACCTATTTTTCTGACTTTTTTTTTCTCTCCTGACGTCCATAATTACAGACAGAGATTGAAAAGTAACCTTGAGAGAGTCCTTCCCTTGATTCCAGGTAAGCCTGCAAACATTACTTTCTTATAGATCTGGGAAGAATGCGGTGTTTAATGCCAATCAAAAAAGACTGCAAAGATCTTTTTACCTTAAACAAACACTTTTCTACACCAGAAATGATTATTTTGCAAAGTGTGGTGCAAATATTATACACAATACCAAGTCCATGCTAGGCATTTAATGAATTCTAAAGCGAAAGTAATAGGGAATGCCTGACTTCAATCAGGGATTTCTGCCTACAGAAAATCAGTGCTTCCTGTATTTTTGTATTGCCTGAAATGAGAGTAGCAGTGTTACATTTTACAATAAATGGAAGCTGTAATGAAAGAGTGTGTTTTAAAATTTGATAATTTAAAATAAAATACTTAGCTCTAAAGATATGGTCTGATAATCTGTGGTTCATTCCTTAATAAGCTTTTTGCTACAAAAAGTGCTCAGAAAACTTTTCCCATTCATTCATTCATGCAGTCAGTTTACAAACTAAGAATTCTAGAGAAAGAGAACAAAAATTAAGAAGGGAGGAAATGATCAAAATAATAATTCAAGAATTTCTTCCAGGACCAAAAGACAAAGATGTTCATAGTTAAAGGACCCACCAGCTACCCACAGTGAATGAAGAAGGACCTATGTTAAAGCACGCCATTAAAAAGATCAGAACACGAAGAGTAGAGAGGATTTTAAAAGTTTTTAGAGGGAAGAAGCAGGAATAAACGGATGGGAATTAGAATGGCATTGGGTTTCTCAACAATAACTTTTATGCTAAAACACTACAGTGAAATTTCAAGTTTTGTAAGACAATAACTTCCAACCTAGAATCCTGTAGTCAAACTATCCATCAAGTGTAAGAGTAGAATAAAAACATTTTCACATATACAAGGATGAAAACATTTATTTTCCATCCATCCATCCACCTTTTTTTTTTTCTTTTTTTTTAGGGCAAGTTACTAGAGGATGTGCTCCAACAAAACATGAGAGCAAGATAAGAAAGAGAAAGACATGGGATCCAGAAAAAAGGACCAGGAGAATGTGAAGGGAAATGCCAGGGTGAAAGATATGTGGCAGAATTAGAGAGCAATCGTTTTCACCGGAGAAGGAAGATGGCAGACTCCAAGAAGAAAGACTGGTTAGTGTAATTGAATTTATATAGATTACTAATTTTGAGTATTTGGGTAGTTATATTGATAGATGTTTGATAGATCTAATGAAATACGTGATAAAATTCGAGAGAGAACTTAAAAAATATAAGCAAGTAAAAAACGGAAGCAATTATTAATTCCATGAAAACTAAAAATTAGGCAAGAATGGAAACAGCGTTTCTCCAACTGTTGTGTGGTGAAAATTCTAAGACTTTTTAGAGCTTCTGAAATACTCGTGTATTATAAACCTTGAAGGAGAGAACATGCAGCATAGAGCACTCTGAAATTTATGTATATTTTTAATTACATTACTTTAAAATTTTTAAAAATTAGTATTCACATGGTTCAGAATTTAAAAGTGTAACAGACAGATAATTCAATAGAAAATTAGGCAAAAGACCTAGATACTTCACACAAGGGTATATCTAAATAGCAAATAGTACATGAATGTGAAAAGGTGCTCGACATCATCAGTCATTAGAGAACTACAAGTTAAAACCACAGTGCAATATCACTACACAAATACAAGAATAACTAAAATTAAAAGGACAGAATATAGCAAGTGTGGGTGAGGTTTTGTAACAATTGGAGCTCTTGTACATTGCTGGTGGGAGTGTCAATTGGTACAATCAATTTTGCAAACTGTATGGCAGTAGTATTAAAATTGCAGTTATGAGGATCCTCAGCAATTCCTTGCCTAGGTATATGGACATGCATATGCATGTATTAGAAAGTTCATAGTAGTGCTATTTATAATAGCTTCAAACTGGAAATTACCCAAATATCCATACATAGTAGAATGAGTAAATGATTTGTGGCCCATTTACACAGTGGAATACTAAACAGCAATGATATTGAGCAGTGTACAATATGATGAATTGCACAAATACAATACTGGATGAAAAAGCCAGACACAGAAGAGTATACATTTTATGAGTCAATTCCTATTAAGTACAAAAGTAAGCAAAACTAGCCTATGCTTTTAGAAATCAGGATAATGTCTGCTCTTGTAGAGTGGTCATAGTGAGTAGAAGGGACAGGATGAGGCCTCTGGGGTGATAGAAATATTCTGTTTCTTGATCTAGGACCTAGACTCTTGGTGCCAGTTACATGGGTATGTTCAGTTATGAAAATTCTTTGAGGCTACACAATGTGCACTTTTCTGTGTATATATATGTTATACTTCAATAAAAGGTTAATAGGTTTAAATACAAAAATAATATATGTGGGTGTATATTATGTCTCTTACTTTTATTTAATTAGTATTACAGTATATACCTGTTCACCTTGCTTGTCTTTCACTTAGTAATCTATTTCGGATATCTTTCCATACAAATGCATATAAAGCTTTCTCATCTTTTTTTTGTAAATGATGGATATGCCATAATTTACCCCTCATTGGTGGACACTTAGCTTGTTTCCACATATTTACTATTACAAATTATGCTGCAATAAGTAATCATATATGTCATTTCATACATGTGCAAGTGTATCCATATATATGCCCTAGAAGCTGAACTGCTGGACAAAAGAGTTATGTTCGTTTGTAATTTTGGTTTGTATTGTTGAATTGACCTTCACTGAGGTTGTTCCAGTTTTCTTTTTCTGCAGACAAATGAGAGTGCTGTTTCTCCACACACCTTCTTGCATTTCTTTTCGAGATAGATAGTATAATGTTGATCTGCTGATTCCTGTATTTCAGTGCTTTTAAAGTCATTTAAATGCTAAGATTCTTTTTATTGCAGACCTTCTAAATATCTGGCTTCAATTTGCTTATCACAACATCAAACCTTTAGCTTTCATGATAGTTTCACCATTATAGAGCTAAAACTATGTATTCTTAGTGATATGTACATTGTTTAATTAATGCCCATAATGAATGGCTAATGACAGAAAACCTAAATAATACTAATGCTAAACTACATCAACTAAATGAGAAACAAAAAACATGAGAATAATTATGCAAATTAGGCTTAAAAACAAGCCTCACACCTATATGTTGAATTCATCTATTCAAAATTCTGTAGAATCATATTAAGTCATATTTTCCATTTACTGAGAATAAAGGTTATTTATATCTGCATGTGCTATTTTAGGGACATGGTAGCTTGAAATGGCATGCTTGAAATCTCTCATAGTCTGTTTTTTTGTTTTGCTTGTTTTTTTAACTTCAATGCCTTTTATTCCTGTAAGTTCTTTATATTTATTTATTTTTCTAATTTTTTTAAAAATTAATTTTTATTGGACTATAGTTGCTTTACAATGTTGTGTTAATTTCTGCTGTACAGCAAAGTGAATCAGCTATATGTATACATATAATGTCCATGGACAGAGGAATGGATAAAGAAGGTGTGGTATATATATGCAATGGAATATTATTCAGCCATAAAAAGGAATGAAATTGGGTCATTTGTAGAGACGTGGATGGAGCCAGAGACTATCATAAAGAGTGAAGTAAGTCGGAAAGAGAAAAACAAATATCATATACTAACGTTTATATGTGGAATCTAGAAAAATTGTATAGATGATCTTATTTGCAAAGCAGAAATAGAGACACAGACGTAGAGAACAAACGTATGAACACCAAGGCAGGAAGTGGGGGGGTGGGTGGGATGAATTGGGAGATTGGGATTGACAGATATACACTATTGCTACTATGTATAAACTAGGTAACTAATGAGAACCTACTGTATATAGCTCAAGGAACTCTACTCAATGCTCTGTGGTGACCTAAATGGGAAGGAAATCCAAAAAAAGAGGGGATATATCTCATAGTCTTTAAAATTAGAAACAAGACAGAAAAGTTGAAAAATAAACCCCTTAAAAAAGTACAAATGCAAGAATTAAAAACATCTCATATTCTAATTTTTTCTATTTTTTGGTCTAAAAGCATCTGGTAACCATTGGGGGAAAATGGGTGAAGGATATGTGGGACCACTCTGTATTATTTTTACAACTTCCTGTGAGTCTATTATTATCTCCAAATAAAAAGTTTTAAAAAGTTGTACCTGGGTGTATTACAACAAAGAGCCACAAGAATTATAAAAAGGTATGTAAAGGAGAAGTAAGGCTTCCTGATTCTTCAGATCTCCAGTTCACCTCCCCTAAGACAGCAAATAAACTTAACAAATATTATGTGCCATAATGCTAGGTGCTGGAAATACAGGGATAACAAAAGACACATGGTCTCTGTCCTTAAAATGCTTTTAGTGTTCTAAGGGAGATAGAACCTAAGCATACAATTACAGTAGAGTGTGATAAATGTTCTGGTAGGGAAGTCCAGGGCACACTCAGAAATTAGGAGAAAGAAGCCTGCATGGTAATTTAATGAAGAGAGGTAAGGCAAACTGCCCAAAGTCATAGAGTTTTTAAACTACAGAGACATGATTCCTGCACAAATCTATTTGAATTAAAGCTCATATTCTTTCTGGGAACTGCTTGCTGTGTCACTAGGGTATTACATTTTCAGTTTCACTTTATATGATGTCTCAGGAGAGGAATTTAGTAGCAAGAGGGAATTTCCCAGCTACAAAAAGACAGTGATGGACAAAAATTTATTATTAATGGACATTTCATGGGAAATTCCATTTTCTTTTGACATTTTAATTGGCAGGTTTCCAAGAGTGTGGAAAGGTATGTTACCAGTAGCTCAGTCTGCATTTAAAAATTTTAGCTCCTGAATTAAGCAGGATATTTTGCTTTTTCAAATGTCTTCAGAACTCAAAATCATTTTCTCCAGCTGTCACTCCTAGCTTGTAAGCAAAATATACTAAGATATATTTTTTAGGCAATACACACACACACACACACACACACACACACACAGACAAAGCCACACTTTTTTTTTTTTTTTTCTGCTTTAGGCAGTGGCTATATGAAAGAGATTATAAGTTCAGCACCCTTTTTAGTATCCTTTTTTGGGCAAGTATAGACCAAGTTGTAGAAGAAGGCAGAGCTTTTCTTATTGTAGTAGCCAATATAGTGTAGGTCAGGAGTCCCCAACCCCCGGGCCGCAGACTGGTACCGGTGTGCAGCCTGTTAGGAACTAGGCCGCACATCAGGCGGTGAGCGGCTGGCAAGCGAGAGGAACTTCATCTGCAGCTCCCCATCGCTCCCCATCGCTCGCCATCCGCCCCACCCAGTCCGGGGAAAAATTGTGTTTCACAAAACCGGTCCCTGGTGCCAAAAAGGTTGGGGACCACTGGTCTAGGTCATAACAGCGCCGGCTGGTGCAATTTGGAATCGGAAACATGACTGAAGCAGGGGTCCAATGTCAGCAGCTGAACAGGTTGCCAGAGAGAACTCTAAGGTTTATTGGGAACTAAGGAACACTCAGGAAGCTTCTTTGACTTAATTTTTATAATTGTAAAAAGGAATAGAAATGTCTGCCCTGCCAGGGAAACCTTGTTGCACAACTCCTGCCAAGGACACTGTTCACACTGGGGAGGTGCCATTCACGTGGAATACGTTATGAATGGGCCCCCTAGAGTTGTGCGATGTGGAGGCCCTATAGCCTACCTGTCTCCCAGGATTGTTCTGAGAGACTCAAGTTTTACAATGAATATAAAAGAACTTTATAAGTTATAAACCTGTCAATCTATGTAAATAATAATAATAATAGTTATTTTCCTGGCCAGCTCTGCCCTTCAAGCAAAACATTCTTATCTAGTTTAAGAAAGAGAAAAGCAGCCCTTATTAGCTGGGAGCTGGCCTGGCACTCCCAATGAATCTGTGGCATTCTCCTGTTCAATATAAACACTTTCATAGAACATCAACGTCAGACAGGACTATTTTGTCACTGTAGTGGAGCAAGAAAAAATAAGACCACTTCATTATCATGTTTGAACAGACAGAGGTAAAAACATTGTTCAAACCACAAAAATGAGCAAACATTGCCCTTTCCTGGCTAATAATAAGTGCCTGCTTCTTCTTTACCAATTATAGCTTTATCTCAATTTCATTATTCTCACTGTCTAGATATAAATTATTGAGATACCTGATCAGAGAATCACTCCTGCTTCCAGACAGCATCCAATGCAGGGAAGATACCCGTTTCCTTGAATGCTCCACAGAATCACCTACAAGAAGTCCAAATCCTATGATAAATTATTTCTAACATCCTCTTACTGAGATGTCCTGATTCTTCATGGTACACATAACTCCTGCTTGCAATGAGTCAGTAAACCCAGATTTATAGAACTGCAGATGTGTTCCTGGTGGTCTTTGGATAGAGGACATTGGCAGATTCATAGAGCAGTTATTATGAATGCTCTATGGAGCCCTCACTGTCTGCATTTCAGTTAAAGAACTGGCTCCTCTAACTTCTCTAGGGACTTAGCTATGGTGTAGGTTCTTTTTCATAGCCCAGAACTCCTGAGGAAGAGATTCTGGTTGGCCATAATATCCCCCTTCAAGTCCTTTGTGGATTATGGGGATATGGACATGAGGTACTGAATTTCTAAAACAGCAACAACAACAACAATATCGACAACAGCAATAATAACTAAGACTTATAGGTTAAGAATCCGCCTGCGAATGCAGGGGGCACGGGTTCAAGCCCTGGTGCGGGAAGATCCCATATGCTGTGGAGCAACTAAGCTCGTGCACTACAACTACTGAGCCAGCTCTCTAGAGCCTGCAAGCCACAACTACTGAGCCCACGGGCCACAACTACTGCAGCCCACGTGCCTAGAGCCTGTGCTCCACAGCAAAGAGAAACCACCGCAATGAGAAGCCCACACACCACAACAAAGAGTAGTGCCTGCTCGCCGCAACTAGAGAAAGACCGCGCACAGCAACGAAGACACAATGCAGCCAATAAATAAATAAATTTATTAATTTTTTAAAAAAACAACCTAACACTTATATAATGCTTGCTACGTGTCAGGGACTCTTCTAAGCAATTTCCATAGAGTCACTCACTTAGGACACCAACACTGTGCAATAGATGCTCTTATGACTCTAACTTCGCAGATGTAGAAACTGAGGCACAGAGATGTTAATTACTTGTGTAAGGTCCCACAGCTATTCAGAGGCATAGCCAGCAATTGAACAAAGGAAATTATGTTGCTGTATTCTGAATCAGTTCAGCTGTTCTCATGAAGTAATAGAGTACTGAGAGATGGAGTGTGAATGATTTGGCACCACTCAACACACTTTTATATGAAGAGTTATTTTATACGTGAGCAAGGATATCTTTTAAAGGAGTTCAGTCTAGCAATCTTAAAGTGTTGATGTGTCTCTTTAATAATAGTGTCTGTTAGGAATCATTTAAACTTTATGGAAGTAACGCCATTGGCTATAATTTGCTTTTTCTTTTACATATGAACATTTTAATTCGGCATTTATTGACTGTCTATGATGAGAATGGCTCTTTGGTATGTAGTATGGGACAAAAGCTCTACATTGCTATCTACAGAATAAATAAGCTCTACACTGCTGTCTACAAAAGTGATGACTAAAGTCTTTATATACATCATGATGATTTAAGTCTTTATATACATCATTTTTATCGTTTAGAAATCTTCCTTATTATAATAACAACTTGGAATTGGAATATAATTGGCATTAACTGATCTGATGCTAGCAGAAAAATATGGGGCTTCGGCGCCCAATAGAGTTAAAAGTCTCCTTCTTCATTAATCTATGTGCATGACCTCTTTGGTATTTTGTAATCTCAGTGAGTCTCATTTCCTTCAACTATTAAATAGTGAAAATAATACTTTTCTTAAGGGTGTTAGGAGAATTAAATAGGATAATGTGCATAAGATTATACCCAATAAGTATTAGTTTTCTTTCTCAAAGTAAAATATTTGGGCCTTGCTAATTTTAGTCTAAGTGAGAATTATCAACTTTATGATTGTCAAGGCTGGGTTATGAATAGTGAAAAATGACTTAAAAACTGTGTAGCCATGCTGTTGTTTCAAATGTGATCTCTATGCAGACATGGACCGTATCTGTTTTGTTCAACAGTGCCTAGGACAATGAAAGTGACAATAATACACCTACTATCACCTTAGACTGTGGAAGGATGTTATGGTCAGTAGAAGACTGCAATTCTTGGGTGAAAAGCATGCAGAATTCTCTAGTGTGCTCATTTCAAGTTTTTGTGTTTTCACAGTTACACGTTCATGTTTAAAAATCATTATAGTTCACAAAGGTAAATAGTAATAATAATATTATGACATCTATTATGACAAAAGTACAGGATTTTAAAAAATCTTTGCAGCCAATATTCTGATAACTCTCTGAGTCTAAACTGTATCTCTAAACTCTTAGACTGTAGTCTAAGTAGAAGTAATATATTCTTTCACCTATTTAGAAAATTAAAGTATTATTAAAGAAACCACGTACAACTGAATATGTTGGATGGAAGATATTTGATTTCAAGCATAATTAGGTATTAACTTAAGTTTATTCCTTTTAGTAGATTTAGTGAAAACTTAGTCATCTGATTGAATGAATATATCAATCTTCTTTAAAAACTTATTATGAAATAGATGAAAGAAGTATTAAAATTGAAATACTAACTTCTCACACATAAAAATGTTTTACATTCTACCAAATACAGTATCATTAAGACAAGCTTGTGTTGTAATTATTATCTCTATTGAGATATGATGGGGCTAATAAATGATATTATAAAGACAGGAAGATTCCAAAAAGAAAGGGAAGAAAAAAGATAAGCTACTATGTTACCAAACCTACAAGTCAGGTAAGATACTTCTCTTCCCCTAGGAAGGAGTACTGGCCTGATGAAGGAAGGGGAGTGGATGGTACAGCGAGAGCCTGGGTACGTTATTCCAGTGAAAGAACTCCTCCTGGAAGAAAATACGTGGAATGAGGGGATGGTGGTAAGTGTTCTCCCCAACAATTCCCATTTTAAAGATGGGGAAACTAAGTCTAAGAGTAGATTGACTAGCTTCAAGTATTACAAGTAAAAGGTGATAGAACTGGGAGTAAACCAGATGGTTTATTTCAGGTTTATCAGAGGGCCCTTATTAATGAGGTACACGATATAGTATCCTAGAATCACAGTAAAACCAGGACCTATACATGTAAAAGTTAGAGCCGCATATCATAAATTTGCAGCTTTCTTTATATTTGCTTTGTGATGAGGTAATGAACTTATTAGAATAAAAGCATTGTATATATTTTTATTTAGTGAGTACTCAAATGGTGCATACATCTGAATTAAATGCCTGAAATATCTCAGTTATTAAGAAGCTATCATTGGAAACGTAGCAGAGTGTACATATGTTTATGCACGCAAACATTTAACAGAAACACAGTAAAAAGGTTCAATTATATTCATGCTGAAGTATGGAAGTTACCAGAGAGTTAGTGAACGAGGAATTTAATCACTATTATTTTGTAGAGTGTAAATGATTGAGAAAAACTTACAGAAAGAGGTGATCTGAAGGTCAGTTCAAAGGAGAGAATCATTTTTCGTTGTTTCCAGAGAGTTTTTGGTACATTTTAGAGAGGGCTACAAAATCCAAGAATGAGAACCACGTCCCACCAGGACAACTGGTGGGTCTGCATGTTGCAAAGAAGCAATAGCATGGTGAATGAAGTCTGTACCTCACTACACTCTGGGCAATAAAATGTTTTAAGAGTCAGGTTCCATAATATGAGTTTGTAACATCTTACCTATAATTTGTGGGTAGATGGGCAAAGGCTTGGCCTTAATCACACATATAAAAACACGTTAACAAGATCATGTTTGGTTTTAACCCCAGTCTCTATTTTCGTACCTGCATTGCTTATCCTTACTGAAACTTGCTTTCCTCATCCGTAAGGGAAGTACTTTATGAACTGTGACATACTAATTAATTTTAGTTTTGAATCATGGTTCTTCTTTAAGGTTTTCTTTGTTCTAGTTTAGTGTCATTTGAGGGTGAGCACTGCACAAGGCACATATAGAAAAACACAGGGTATTTCCTGCCTTCCAGGAGTTTCAAGAAAAGAGAGAACAGTTTTTAGAGGCTTAGCACTTATTCCACTCTTGCATGTTTCCCTACTAACACGGTTTCTAAAATTACTCATCTGTGTGGAGCTCAATAAATATTTCTCCAGTAACTAACATAAGACAGGCAGATCAAATAATTAGATGTAACACTTTCATTCATACAATATAGCGTGTTATCTTACAGATGAAAATTGGCAACATGTTCAAAGAGTAACCAAGCTGGCTTTTAGGATCTAGCTGTGTCAGTCAGTTTTGGTTTATTATCTCTCTCCTCTGCCTGCTGTATCTTGTATTTATTTATGTCATCTTCATGTATAACTTCTAAACTATAAGAGCTAGCCACTATGGCTTTGAATGTAATGAAGTCACAGTATGATGAAGGAATTGTTTTCTAATGCAACTCTCCCTAAACCTCAAAACATTAGAATAATTCTGTAGTCCTCCATTTGTCTCAGTTACTGCTCAGAGCGCTAATGCAGCAGGTTGTGTGCCTGGGCAGTATGGGGTACTTGCTTTCACTGCTGAGCTTTCTAACACTACAAATAAAACATAGATTATTCAGAAAGTACAAAGGTTCAACATCTTCCCACAAAATCGTTGATGAAGTTATTTCATTAATTAGCTCTTAAAAACAAAACAACTGATAACAACAGGATACCTATTGATTTATGAGGTAAACAATTTCCTTTGAAAAGATAAATATTGATGCCAATACACTGGTGATGAAGTGGAGCCTAGGGGATGAGGGGCTCCTCATGTGGGGATGAGGCCAGCTAGCAGGCATTGTCTGAGTCAGGACCTTGAGCTGGGTCAGGAGGTATAGACCTTATAACTCTCTTATTGATCATTGATCCTGGGGGTGAATGGCAACATCCTGTGAGATTTCTGAGTCAGTTCTGAAGTAGGTTCTCGTTCGAGTTGGGCAAACATGTAAGAGCAGTATATAATTGCTTGGGCACCAGCCCAACCTGGAGTTGATGCTTAGGATGAGGTAGGTAGACAGAGACTAAAGGATCAATTTTTTAAACCAATGAGAAAATTGCTGAAGTTGCTCTACTCAGGGCAGGCGTTGCGGGGTGCAGAGTACAACTGAGGAGTGGTTTATCCTTAGTTCTTATGTGTGCTAAAAGTAGAGGTGTAGTTTTATTATATGGTATTTTGGGTCAGTAATGATAGTCGTACATACATGTCTGCTTCTATATGTTACTTATACATTATATATATTACATATGTGTATCTATATATGACATTAGTTCATACATGTACATTGTATAAAATTTAGAAGAATCAAAAGGGGTATAGTGAAAAGTTAGTCTCTACCCCTTTCTATGCCTCCCAGCCACCAATTTCCCTCCTGGAAGGTGAATTACAATTGCCAGTCTCTCACTTCCTCCTTTCAATGCTCTTTGTTCTAGCCGATTAATCTCCCCAAGCCCAAGGGCTCCTGCTCAGAAATTTTCCAGCTTCTGCATTTTCCTGTCTGGTTAAATTTAACCTTATTTACCTATCTTTCAAAGCCTCAATGTTTTATTTATTCTTCTTTAATTTCTTTTGTCCAGTTCTCCTAACAAGCTCCCTATGTCTCATTCCTACATGTACTTGTTCTCACTTCTCATTCATGATCTTCTCTCTTCTCTAGTCTATGTGAAATTTGTGCTTCTTTGAGACTGAAGTCAGACCCTATTTCTTCTGACTGCTCCACCCATCCCCATTGATTTCCTTCTTCTCTGAACTCCTAGGCATCTACAAAGTGGGTTATGCTTCAGTATCCCAAAATGATGCCAAAATATGTTAAATAAAATATTAAGTTGCATTATTTGGCTGGAACTATATAAATCCAAAGAGGCAAAGAGGTTAGCTCAAAGCTATCAGCTGTTACAATTATCTTTGATTAATGAAAAAAGTTAACATACAGAATTTTTCAAAATATGGTTCTTGCGGGGAAAGAGAAAAAGGAGTACTTGCTGGGGAGAAGTTGCAAACCACTAACTGTACACACATCTAGTACCTAATTATGTAGTCAAGTGGTTGAGAGCATGAACTTTGAAGTCAGGCACACCTAGGTTTGACACTCTCTGATCTTTTGGAGCCTTGGTTTCTCAACAAGGAAATGAGTTAGCAGGTAAAGCACTCAGCACAATGCCTATTGTATGGTAAATGTTCAATAAATGTTATGTGTTATTGTTGTTGTTGTTAAATCTTATTTGCTATTTTGTAAGGTTTGTCTCCTGTGTTGGGCAGAATAGTTGACCCTCTTCCCCCTCCAAATGTCCACATCCTAATCACCAGAGCCTCTGAATGTTACCTTACATGGCAAAAGGGACTCTGCCGATGTGACTAAATCAAAGATATTAAAATAGGGAACTTATTCTGGATTATCAGGTAGACCCAGTATAATCACAAGGATCCTTTATAGATGGAAGACAAAGGCAGAAGATTCAGGGAAGAAGAATCCGTGTCAGAGTTAGAGTGATTTGATGTGAGAAGGAGTCAACCTGCTGTTGCAGGCTTTGAAGATGGAAGAAGAGCCAAGGAATACTGGCATCTGAAAAGAAGCTGGAAAACATAAAGGGATTGTCTCCCAGAGCCAGCAGAAAGGCTTTTAGCCCAGTAAGATCTGGTTCAGATTTGTGAGCCCTAGAATTGTAAGATAATAAGTGTGTGTTGTTTTAAGCCACTAAGGTAGTGGTAATTACTAAAGCATCAATAGGAAATGAGTGCACCTCCCCAGCTGAAGACCAATTTCGTAAAGCTCATAGTGTCCAGAGTAGTGCGGGATGGGAACATAAATGCAAAAATTGGGTCTACTGAGGGTTCCAGCAGAGAGGCATAGCAACTTGTAAATTGCCCTTTATAGTGAAGAAGAGGAAATCAGAGTTAGCTACAAGCCAGGTCTCTTTCTAAATGTGGATTTCCATTACAATATAAATTGAAAATACTGGGGAAATTCCCTATCTCACTGCCCGGGAAAGATGCCAACAGGCCATAAATTCACCTATACTCCAGTCAGGTTTTCCCCCTAAGTGTCCTTGCCTCCCTTACTTACTGCTAATTTACAAGATCAGTAATAATCACTATCACGCACTGGGTGCACAGTCTGTGTCAGGCATTGTGCTAAAGGTTTGTACACATTATCATATTTAATCCTCACAAAATTCCCATGGTGGTAAAAAGAAATGTAGTACCTTGTTTTTCAAAGTTCAGGTCATGGGTCTCAGTGGAAGTTGAAATCAGTTTGGTGAGGATTGACAAGGAATTTTAAACAATAAAATACAGTAGAAAAATACCAGTGTACTGCATAAAATGAATAAGTATATTTTCATAAAATTTGGTTTCAATTATACATATAACAAAGACTCTCAAGTTACAGGTGAGTCTTAATTGATAAAATATATATGTATTGGGTTGTGTTGTAGAACATATTTCTTTTTTTTGTTTTTTTGTTTTTCTTGCGGTACACGGGCCTCTCACAGTTGTGGCCTCTCCCGTTGCGGAGCACAGGCTCCGGACGCGCAGGCTTAGCGGCCATGGCTCACGGGCCTAGCCGGCTCCGCGGCATGTCGGATCTTCCCGGACCAGGGCACGAACCCGTGTGCCCTGCATCGGCAGGCAGACTCTCAACCACTGCGCCACCAGGGAAGCCCTGTAGAACATATTTCTTATAGTGGGTTACATTAAAAAAATTTTAAACCCACCAGTAAAGTGGTTAAGAGTACAGGCTCTGGCAAAAAGGTTACCTTGGTTTAATCCTAGTTCTTTGTCTTACCAGCTCTGATCTTGAGTGGGTTACTTGTTCTCTCACACAGTTACTTTGTCTCCTTGGGTCTCCCCTCAAAGGGTCTTTTTGAGGATTAAATGGATGAATCTAAGTAAAGCAGTTTGAACGGTGCTTTAGTAGCAAACACTCAGTTACTGTTACTTTCCCAATGTTACCTGGTTAGCAAGTGGCAGAACTGGGCAGATTCCTGTTCTGTCTGATAAAGTTTAGTCTTGAGTTTGAAATCAAAGGTAATTTCAAGCTGACTTAGGTGTCCCGTCAAAACAAACAAAGAACAAAATAAGTCTGCCTTTACAATAATTTACCAGCAAATTAAAAAGATGGGAACCCTCATCTTCTCAGGAAGTTGGCCTACGTTGGCAGAGTCTTGTCTCTGAGAGAGTACAGGTTTCCTGTCTTGTTCTGCTCTGAGTTACAGGAGAAGAATATGTGGAAGGCACTAGGTTGTTTGACATATAGAACAAAGTGGTGACTCACATAAATCTTTACCGTAGGATCACCATATAAATGTTTACATCTAAAAGGAATCAGGCAAAGGAGGAAATCATGCAAGAGTCTGGAGGGAGGCCTTCAGCTAAAAGTTTGTGAGATGACTGCTTTTGTTATTGGTTGTATTTGTCTTTTGTTTTTTTCTGCTCTGTTTCCTCCCTCTGCTCCAGCAGGCAGCTGAGGCATTTTATCAATTTCTTAAAAAATTTTCTGATGCTACCTGGTGTTACGTGCTTTGAGTGTTGGTTGAAATATATAGCCAGGCTATACTGCTTTCACAGGCTCTGAAAATTTAAGAATTTAAGAAGCTAATGAGTTTCTTAAGTTATGCGTAAGCCTTAGTTGCTGAAAATTATTCTGGGCCTTTAAACTGCTGATTTTTATATTCAGCCAAAAGCCAACTTAAAAATGAATTCCATACTACCTCCAATTTGCTTGATTGTAGAGTAATTTTATATCTAGTTAAGGTTCTGTTGGAATATGTATTTCTAGATTTTACGGTTTGGAAAGTGTGTGAATCCAGCCTCTCTACCAGGATGTGGCAGGGAGTTAGCAGTGTTTTGAACCATCAGGGAAAGGAAGTAGATATATTCAGCACCCTGCCCCATCTCAACACATTCACTTTCTCATCTTAGTAGTGGTAATCTTTCATTTGTTATTTTGGATTGAACGTTGTTTGTAGCATATGGCCCTAATGCCTTAGAGCCCTAAGTAGAAGGGACAGTAGTGCTAATAATTCTCTGTCGGAGACGTACCCCCTCTTCCCCCACTTCTTTGTTCTTGAAGGATTTGCTTTCTCTTTTATTATTTATTTATACTTTTTAAAAGAGCAGTTTGAGGTTCACAGCAAAATTGTGGGGAAGGTACAGGAATTTCCCTTATACTCACTGCCCCTGCACATGCATAGCCTCCCCTATTCTCAGCATCCCCCCGACCAGAGTGGTTCATTTATTACACCTGTTTAACATACACTACCACATCATAATCAATCAGAGTCCATAGTTTACATCTGTTTACATTACATAGTTTACATTGCAGTTCATTCTTGGTATTACACATCTCACACCAGTCAGAATGGCCATCATCAAAAAATCTAGAAACAATAAATGCTGGAGAGGGTGTGGAGAAAAGGGAACACTCTTGCACTGCTGGTGGGAATGTGAATTGGTACAGCCACTGTGGAGAACAGTATGGAGGTTCCTTAACAAACTACAAATAGAACTACCATATGACCCAGCAATCCCACTCCTGGGCATACACCCTGAGAAAACCATAATTCAAAAAGAGTCATGTACCAAAATGTTCATTGCACCTCTATTTGCAATAGCCAGGAGATGGAAACAACCTAAGTGTCCATCATCGGATGAATGGATAAAGAAGATGTGTCAAATATATACAGTGGAATATTACTCAGCCATAAAAAGAAATGAAATTGAGCTATTTGTAATGAGGTGGATGGACCTAGAGTCTGTCATACAGAGTGAAGTAAGTCAGAAAGAGAAAGACATATACTGTATGCTAACACATATATATGGAATTTACGAAAAATCATGTCATGAAGAACCTAGGGGTAAGACAGGAATAAAGACACAGACCTACTAGAGAATGAACTTGAGGATGTGGGGAGGGGGAATGGTAAGCCATGACAAAGTGAGTGGCATGGACATATATACACTACCAAACGTAAAATAGATAGCTAGTGGGAAGCAACCACATAGCACAGGGAGATCAGCTCGGCGCTTTGTGACCACCTAGAGGTGTGGGATAGGGAGGGTGGGAGGGAGGGAGACGCAAGAGGGAAGAGATATGGGAACATATGTATATGTATAACTGATTCACTTTGGTATAAAGTAGAAACTAACACACCATTGTAAAGCAATTATACTGCAATAAAGATGTAAAAAAAAAAAAGAACACTTGAACAATTGTTTTTTTTGTTTTGGTTTTTGATATTTTAGTTTAAATTTTATTTCCTGCCCCCAAACATCCATTAAGCCCCCAGGAGAAGGAAAAGTGGATGTGACTAGAAAGAGAGAGAACTTTCTTCACAACAATGGCCATGGCAAGCTTAGGCACTTTTGGTGAAATTTCTCTGGGAAGTACTGGCAGAGGAATAAAATTCAAACTGACAGAGAGGTATTGCTTTTTTTTTTTTCTTTTACATCTATATTGCAGTATAATTGCTTTACAATGGTGTGTTAGTTTCTCCTTTATAACCAAGTGAATCAGTTATACATATACATATGTTCCCATATCTCTTCCCTCTTGCGTCTCCCTCCCTCCCACCCTCCCTATCCCACCCCTCTAGGTGGTCACAAAGCACCGAGCTGATCTCCCTGTGCTATGCGGCTGCTTCCCACTAGCTATCTATTTTACGTTTGGTAGTGTATAATATGTCCATGCCTCTCTCTCGCTTTGTCACAGCTTACCCTTCCCCCTCCCCATATCCTCAAGTTCATTCTCTAGTAGGTCTGTGTCTTTATTCCTGTCTTATTCCCAGGTTCTTCATGACATTATTTTTTCTTAAATTCCATATATATGTGTTAGCATACGGTATTTGTCTTTCTCTTTCTGACTTACTTCACTCTGTATGACAGACTCTACGTCTATGCACCTCATTATAAATAGCTGAATTTCATTTCTTTTTATAGCTGAGTAATATTCCATTGTATATATGTGCCCCATATTCTTTATCCATTCATCCGATGATGGACACTTAGGTTGTTTCCATCTCCGTGCTATTGTAAATAGAGCTGCAGTGAACATTTTGGTACATGACTCTTTTTGAATTATGTTTTTTCCAGGGTACATGCCCACTACTGGGATTGCTGGGTCATATGGTAGTTCTATTTCTCGTTTTTTAAGGAACCTCCGTACTGTTCTCCATAGTGGCTGTACCAATTCACATTCCCACCAGCAGTGCAGGAGTGTTCCCTTTTCTCCACACCGTCTCCAGCATTTATTGTTTCTAGATTTTTTGATGATGGCCTTTCTGACTGGTGTGAGATGATATCTCATTGTAGTTTTGATTTGCATTTCTCTAATGATTAATGATGTTGATCATTCTTTCATGTGTTTGTTGGCAGTCTGTATATTTTCTTTGGAGAAATGTCTATTTAGATCTTCTGCCCATTTTTGGATTGGCTTGTTTTCTTTTTTTGTTATTGAGCTGCATGTGCTGCTTGTAAATTTTGGAAATTAATCCTTTGTCAGTTGCTTCAGTTGCAAATATTTTCTCCCATTCTGAGGGTTGTCTTTTGGTCTTGTTTATGGTTTCCTTTGCTGTGCGAAAGCTTTGAAGTTTCATTAGGTCCCATTTGTTTATTTTTGTTTTTATTTCCATTTCTCTAGGAGGTGGGTCAAAAAGGATCTTGCTGTGATTTATGTCATAGAGTGTCCTGCCTATGATTTCCTCTAAGAGTTTGATAGTGTCTGGCCTTACATTTAGGTCTTTAATCCATTTTGAGCTTATTTTTGTGTATGCTGTTAGGGAGTGATCTAATCTCATACTTTGACATGTACCTGTCCAGTTTTCCCAGCACAATTTATTGAAGAGGCTGTCCTTTCTCCACTGTACATTCCTGCCTCCTTTATCAAAGATAAGGTGACCATATGTGTGTGGGTTTATCTCTGGGCTTTCTATCCTGCTCCATTGATCTATCTCTCTGTTTTTGTGCCAGTACCATACTGTCTTGATTACTGTAGCTTTGTAGTAGAGTCTGAACTCAGGTAGCCTGATTCCTCCAGCTCCGTGTTTCGTTCTCAAGATAGCTTTGGCTATTTGGGGTCTTTTGTGTTTCCATACAAATTGTGAAATTTTTACTTCTAGCTCTGTGAAAAATGCCAGTGATAGTTTGATAGGGATTGCATTGAATCTGTAGATTGCTTTGGGTAGTAGAGTCATTTTCACAATGTTGATTCTTCCAATCCAAGAACATGGTATATCTCTCCATCTATTTGTATCATCTGTAATTTCTTACATCAGTGTCTTATAATTTTCTTCATATAGGTCTTTTGCCTCCTTAGGTAGGTTTATTCGTAGATATTTTGTTCTTTTTGTTGCAATGGTAAATGGGAGTGTTTTCTTGATTTCACTTTCAGATTTTTCATCGTTAGTGTATAGGAATGCAAGAGATTTCTGTGCATTAATTTTGTTTCCTGCAACTTTACCGAATTCATTGATTAGTTCTAGCAGTTTTCTGGTAGCATCTTTAGGATTCTCTATGTATTGTATCATGTCATCTGCAAACAGTGACAGCTTTACTTCTTCTTTTCCGATTTGGATTCCCTTTATTTCCTTTTCTTCTCTGATTGCTGTGGCTAAAACTTCCAAAATTATGTTGAATAAGAGTGGTGGGAGTGGGCAACCTTGTCTTTTTCCTGATCTTAGTGGAAATTCTTTCAGTTTTTCACCATTGAGGATGGTGTTGGCTGTGGGTTTGTCATATATGGCCTTTATTATGTTGAGGAAAGTTCCCTCTATGCCTATTTTCTGCAGGGTTTTTATCATAAATGGGTGTTGAATTTTGTCGAAAGCTTTCTCTGCATCTATTGAGATGACCATATGGTTTTTCTCCTTCAATCTGTTAATATGGTGTATCACAGTGATTGATTTGCGTATATTGAAGAATCCTTGCATTCCTGGAATAAACCCCACTTGATCATGGTGTATGATCCTTTGAATGTGCTCTTGGATTCTGTTTGCTAGTATTTTGTTCAGGATTTTTGCCTCTATGTTCATCAGTTATATTGGCCTGTAGTTTCCTTTCTTTGTGACATCCTTGTCTGGTTTTGGTATCAGGGTGATGGTGGCCTCGTAGAATGAGTTTGGGAGTGTTCCTCCCTCTGCTATATTTTGGAAGGGTTTGAGAAGGATAGGTGTTAGCTCTTCTCTAAACGTTTGATAGAATTCGCCTGTGAAGCCATCTGGTCCTGGGTTTTTGATTGTTGGAAGATTTTTAATCACAGTTTCAATTTCAGTGCTTGTGATTGTTCTGTTCATATTTTCCGTTTTTTCCTGATTCAGTCTTGGCACCTTGTGCATTTCTAAGAATTTGTCCACTTCTTCCATGTTGTCCATTTTATTGGCATAGAGTTGCTTGTAGTAATCTCTCATGATCTTTTGTATTTCTGCAGTGTCAGTTGTTACTTCTCCTTTTTCATTTCTGATTCTATTGATTTGACTCTTCTCCCTTTTTTTCTTGATGAATCTGGCTAATGGTTTATCAATTTTGTTTATCTGCTCAGAGAACCAGCTTTTAGTTTTATTGATCTTTGCTATCGTTTCCTTCATTTCTTTTTCATTTATTTCTGATCTGATCTTTATGATTTCTGTCCTTCTGCTAACTTTGGGCTTTTTTTCTTCTTCTTTCTCTAATTGCTTTAGACGCAAGTTTAGGTCGTTTATTCGAGATGTTTCCTGTTTCTTAAGGTAGGATTGTATTGCTATAAACTTCCCTCTTAGAAGCGCTTTTGCTGCATCCCATAAGTTTTGGGTCGTCGTGTCTCCATTGTCATTTGCTTCTAGGTATTTTTTGATTTCCTCTTTGACTTCTTCAGTGATCACTTCGTTATTCAGTAGTGTATTGTTTAGCCTCCACGTGATTGTAGTTTTTACAGATCTTTTCCTGTAATTGATGTCTAGTCTCATAGCGTTTTGGTCGGAAAAGGTACTTGATACAATTTCAATTTCCTTAAATTTACCAAGGCTTGATTTGTGACCCAAGATATGATCTATCCTGGAGAATGTTCCACGAGCACTTGAGAAAAATGTGTATTCTGTTGTTTTCGGATTGAATGTCCTATAAATATCAATTAAGTCCATCTTGTTTAACGTATCATTTAAAGCTTGTGTTTCCTTATTTATTTTCATTTTGGATGATCTGTCCATTGGTGAAAGTGGGGTGTTAAAGTCCCCTACTATGAATGTGTTACTGTCGATTTCTCCTTTTATGGCTATTAGTATTTGCCTCGTGTATTGAGGTGCTCCTATGTTGGGTGCATAAATATTTACAATTGTTATATCTTCTTCTTGGATCGATCCCTTGATCATTATGTAGTGTCCTTTGTCTCTTCTAATAGTCTTTATTTTAAAGTCTATTTTGACTGATATGAGAATTGCTACTCCAGCTTTCTTTTGGTTTCCATTTGCATGGAATATCTTTTTCCATCCCCTTACTTTTAGTCTGTATGTGTCTCTAGGTCTGAAGCGGGTCTCTTGTAGACAGCATCTATACGGGTCTTGTTTTTGTATCCATTCAGCCAATCTGTGTCTTTTGGTGGGAGCATTTAGTGTATTTACATTTAAGGTAATTTTCTATATGTATGTTCCTATTCCCATTTTCTTAATTGTTTTGGGTTCGTTATTGTAGGTCTTTTCCTTCTGTTGGGTTTCTTGCCTAGAGAAGTTCCTTTAGCCTTTGTTGTAAAGCTGGTTTGGTGGTGCTGAGCTCTCTCAGCTTTGGCTTGTCTCTAAAGCTTTTAATTGCTCCATCAAATCTGAATGAGATCCTTGCTGGGTAGAGTAATCTTGGTTATAGGTTCTTCTCCTTCATCACTTGAATTATGTCCTGCCAGTCCCTTCTGGCTTGCAGAGTTTCTGCTGAAAGATCAGCTTTTAACCTTATGGGGATTCCCTTGTGTGTTATTTGTTGTTTTTCCCTTGCTGCTTTTAATACGTTTTCTTTGAATTTAATTTTCGACAGTTTCATTAATATGTGTCTTGGCGTATTTCTCCTTGGATTTATCCTGTATGAGACTCTGTGCTTCCTGGAGTTGATTAACTATTTCCTTTCCCATATTAGGGAAGTTTTCAACTATCATCTCTTCAAATATTTTCTCAGTCCCTTTGTTTTTCTCTTCTTCTTCTGGAACCCCTATAATTTGAACGTTGGTGCGTCTAATGTTGTCCCAGATGCCTCTGAGACTGTCCTCAGTTCTTTTCATTCTTTTTTCTTTATTCTGCTCTGCAGTAGTTATTTCCACTATTTTATCTTCCAGGTCACTTATCCGTTCTTCTGCCTGTTATTCTGCTATTAATCCCATCTAGAGTATTTTTATTTTCATTTCTTGCATTGTTCATCATTGTTTGTTTCATCTTTAGTTCTTTTAGGTCCTTGTTAAATGTTTCTTGCATTTTGTCTATTCTATTTCCAAGATATTGGATCCTCTTTACTATCATTATTCTGAATTCTCTTTCAGGTAGACTGCCTATTTCCTCTTCATTGGTTAGGTCTGGTGTGTTTTTATCTTGCTCCTTCATCTGATGTGTGTTTTTCTGTCTTCTCATTTTGCTTCTCTTACTGTGTTTTGGGTCTCCTTTTTGCAGGCTGCACGTTCGTAGTTCCCTTTGTTTTTGGTGTCTGTCCCCAGTGGCTAAAGTTGTTTCAGTGGGTTGTGTAGGCTTCCAGGTGGAGGGCAGTAGTGCCTGTGTTCTGGCGGATGAGGCTGGATCTTGTCTTTCTGGTGGGCAGGTCCACGTCTGTTGGTGTGTTTTGGGGTGTCTGTGGACTTATTATGATTTTCGGCAGCCTCTCTGCTAATGGGTGGGGTTGTGTTCCTGTCTTGCTAGTTGTTTGCCATAGGGCGTCCAGCACTGTAGCTTGCTGGTCGTTGAGTGATTCTGCGTGCTGTGGTTGAGATGGAGATCTCTGGGAGATTTTCGCCATTTGATATTATGTGGAGCTGGGAGGTCTCTTGTGGACCAGTGTCCTGCAGTTGACTCTCCCACCTCAGAGGCACAGCACTGCCTCCTGGCTGCAGCACCAAGAGCCTTTCATCCGCACGTCCAGGTACGTGGGGACTTTCTTCCCTTTTGGGAGGTCTGAGGTCTTCTGCCAGAGTTCAGTAGGTGTTATGTAGGAGTTGTTCCTCGTGTAGATGTATTTCTGGTGTATCTCCGGGCGGCGGGCGCAGGTGCCCGTTTGCGGGCTTCTCTGGGCTCCCGGCTCCCGGCGGCGGGGAGCGGCGAAGGAACCAGGAGGGCTGGCGGGCGGTCTGGGAATGTGGCGGCCGCGCAAGAACGGCCCATGGCCCTCACTCACCGCTCCAGTGCAGCCGCGACACGGGCCCACGCCCACCACCCTCGGGTTCCGCCACAGCCGCTGGACACGCCGCGGACCCGCACGGCTAAGCGGAGCTGGGCTCAGGCGTCAGCCCTCCCGCTCCAACTAACTCCCCAGAAGTATTGCTTGGTGTGCATTTCCAGGCTCTGCCTTCTTTCTCATCTCTTGGTGGCAGGTTGAGGAAGAGGAGAAAAGGTTAAAGTTTTTCATAAACCGGCAGAATAAGCTTATAACATCCTCTCACTATCTCTGCATAGGTTCTAGTCTCTGCAGCACTACATAAGCTTTGCCCGAAGTAATGAACAGTTAAAAGTCAAGTGTAGTACTTCACCAAACGACTTAAAAATGCTTGCGCACTGTAAAGGATTACGTTGCAGAGAGCACACATGGACCCAGAGCAACTTTTGCCAAAAGAGAATATTGTGCTAAATGTACAGCCATAGCTCTTTTCCATATGAAGAAACAGTCAGAAGGATAAAAGAACTGGGTCAAAATCACACAAGTAAGTAGGACAGAATCTGGTCTGTCTGTCGTAAGGGTTGTGTTCTTTAACCAGCAGGCTAGCTTTTCTCAAATCTGATTCATGCATAGAATAACTAAACACCTCTGTTTGCCTTGAATATTCCCTGTTTATACGTAGGGCTGCTGCGGTTTCTCATATTGCCCACTTTGACTCCCAAAAGCAACCGAGAATACACAATAATTTGGTCATTCTATCCATGGACCACTGTGGTGGGACTGCCCAGGAAGCTTATTAAAAGTGCAGCTTCCTGAGCCCTACTCCACATCTAGATAAGTTTTCTTAGGGTTGGCTCAAGAATCCAGGTACAAGTCTTTTTAAGTGCTTTTGTGGAACCCCCCAGGTGAGTCTCTCGCTCCCGTAGTTAATAAACCATTTATTCTGCCTCCCCCAGATGCCCAGCCAGGTCCTATTAAGGTAGAAGTTCCCCCACCACATCAGAGGGATGCTCCCAGCCAAGTAATCTCTGGAGCCTTGGAGAATCTGAATGGTCTCATGCTGGCCCACCTGCCATGACAAAGCTCCTCCAGAGCATTCCCCTTCACATTTTACATTCTACCACTCCCAAAGGCAGTCTGCTCCAATGGGGCCTGACTTCGTGTGTCCTAACGTGCACCCGCTGATTCAAGCAGTTTAGGAATAGAAGGTGCTGTGGTTTTCAACCAGGGTGGCCCAACCTCTAAAATGGTAGTCGAAGCAGTCTCTACCTCCCGGGCACATCGCCTCTGCAACAGCCCCAGTGAACGAATGTCCCATCTTTGCTTTTTCGAGGTCGGCAACAGGGAGTCCCCTCCTAAAGAAGGTTGTCTCTCATTGCCACACTATCAAAGCCTGCCGCAAATGTTCCTTCCCGTAGGCTTGATCAGGCTAAGGGCAGAGTTGTCTCTTTCCTTCTCTGAGTCGGACCAAATCGTCTTAGAAACACCTCTTCACACTGTTGACCATGTTTTTCATGGGAGCTGCTGCTGAGTCTTTCTCTCATCCTTTCATGGTGGAGAGAAAGAGGATTCTAATGAGTTTTACTTCTAGGGGAGAGGGGAGTGTAATGATCATGTTGTCATTTTCTATTATGTCCTTGTGTCATGAATTTGTTTTCAATTTCATGTTAAAATGGGCCCACCATTTCCACTTTGTGAGGTCATTCAGCACCCTCCTTTTGCTCCTTTAACATCTCTCTCAGTATCACTTGGAAATATTTGAAATGGCATGAGCTTGTCCTCACGTTCCTATTAGCTGTAAATCTGGAGCCCCGACGTGAACCTAACCATTGAGCAGAACACCTCTCCACTACCTGTGTAACACTGGGTAGGCCCCTTAACCTCTTGGTTTTCTTAAGTCCTCAGTTGTAAAAATGTGAGGGTGCTATGGATTTATATTTGGGGCACGACAAGGTCGAGAGGAGTGTGTCTTTTCCTTTATTCTTCCAAACTGGAATGTCTTCCCTCTCTTCCGCATGGGTCCAAATCTCACTTGTCCTTCAGGCCGACTGCCAAGGAGCCTTCCCTGATTCCCCAGGCCACACAAATCTCTGCCTCTTAGGGTCAGTGCCATACAACCTAGCTGTCTCTTACGTTAATCTTGTCTCTCAAGCCAAACTCAGAATATGGGTCTCTCTTGCCCTCCCGTGGCCCCTGCGGCTGTGCCAGCCCACCGGCACGCCCCACGTGGGGTGTCTACTAGACTAGGGCATGGGTGGGGAGGCCCAGGGGTGAGGGGCGAGGCAGAGTACCTTTGCCTCTACCCTGTTCTCCTCCACAAAACTGCCCCTCCTCCTCAAGCCTGCCCCTCAAGTCAAAGGTTCCATATATGACGTCACTGGGTAGTGATGCCCTCACAGGCGTTCTCAGGGTTTCCATGGCAGCATAACTGTGCAAACGGGCTGCACTCAGAGAAACTTCGCTACCCGTTCTCCACCAGATACCGATCTTTTTGGCTGTCTGTGTGAGAATGTGTGACCGGGTAGTGTCTGTGTACTCTAACCTGTGCTCTGTTCCCTGGGTGGGCAGTGCAGCAGGTACACCCAGACAGGGCAACTCTACAGGCGGTGTGATATACACACAACCTCACCCGGCTGGCACATGTTCCTGTGGGGGTTGCCAACTACGTACAGCTGAGCACTTTCCCCCCAGATGTAAGTAATACCAGTGACCTGGGACGCCTTCAGGGACGCACAGTTCTCACTGCTGAGGACAAGTGAAAGCTCATCCCTGGACAAGTGTGCGGGACGGTTCTGAGCTTTATAAATATAGCCTTACCCTTTGGGCTACAGGATGCTTCCATTCAGACCCTTTCCTGATTGGCCTCTTAACAAAAGACAAGCGCATTTTTGTTGGCAAATTGCAAATGGAGCGGTTTGAGGAAGAGGGCCACTCTTGAACCGCACCTTCAAACCCAGGCACCACTGTGCTATCATGTAGACATCTATATCGGTCCCCTCAGACACATCCCTTACCGAGTTGCTGAGTACTAGGGGTGAGGGTGTTGCCATATTGATGGGAAGACCGTAAGAACGAAGGGGGGGGCGGTGATGAAGTGCTAATGAGACTGGAGGGCTGAGGAGATGGTGTCCCAGGAGGCTAGGTTGATGTGCGCCTAGACTTGGTACCCAGAACCCGGTTCTGAGTCTCCTGATCACTCTGCCTCAGTATTTGGCCTTGTTCTAATCGACATAAAAGTATTAGACAGCTAGAGTTCAGTGTGGTTGAAATAGGCAGTATAAATGGGGCCCAAGAGGGGTTGCCAAGGTGGGCGGGGTTCTTAACCAATTTATATTAGATTATTTTTTTCCAAAACTTGAAAGACATTTCCATGAAAGCCCCAGAAGTGACACACTGCAAGAAATGTTTTCTCTGCTGTGGAAGGGAGAGATGGAGAGGATCATGATTGCAATTACTTTCGGGTTCTACTGTTTTCCCTGGGAAAGGTGAAGAGACTTCCTCATGTGCTGCAGCCCTAGGCTCTAGGGATTGCTTTTGCAGCCAGTGTCCCTTCTCTAGGGACTCATAGAGATGATGCGCCAAGGCTGTGTTTTGGACGTCAAGTAGATTAAAAGGTCTTCAGCCAGAAACTGGGAGAGACATGAGAGAGGGAAATTCTGGCAGGAGACTGTGCACAGCAGAAGTGACTGATCAGTTCTGATTTTCTTTGCAGCAGCAGTGGCTCCCGCTTCTCATCCTACACCTGGTCATTACCATGTCCTGTACCGCGGGTGTGGAGAAACGCAGTTGGGCTGGCATGGGGAGACATACTGCCTGGTTGGTGGCTACCGGCTCTACGGGGATGTTCCTTTGGCCACGCCAGCTAAGGTAGAAGCAGAGAAGCCAGTCCCCAGACGTGCTCCGAAGAGAAAGCACTCTCTGGAATGGTCGGACGAAGACCTGGGTTGCCCCAGACCCAAAATCCGGCGATTGGAGCTTTCAAGCAGCACAGGAATACAAGGTGCTTTGATTGTCAAGCAGGGTGGCCCAACCTCTGGGCACATCGCCTCTGCAAGAGCCACAGTAAACGAATGTCCCATGTTTGCTTTTTCAAGGTGGCAGCAGGGAGTCCCCTCCTAAAGAAGGTTCTCTCTCATTGCCACACTATCCAAGGTTGCCACACATGTTCCTTCCTGTGGGCCTCATCAGGCTAAGGGCAGAGCTGTCTCTTTGCTTCTCTGAGTCGCACCATATGGTCTTAGTAACACCTCTTCACCCTGTTGACCATGTTTTTCACGGGGGCTGCTGCTGAGACTTTATCTCATCCTTTCATGGTGGAGAGAGAGAGGATTCTAATGAATTTTACTTCCAGGGGAGAGGGGAGTGTTATGATTATGTTGTCATTTTCTATTATGTCCTTTTGTCATGAATTTATTTTCAATTTCATGTTAAAATGGGCCCACCATCCCCACTTAGTGAGGTCATTCAGCACCCTCATTTTGCACCTTCAACATCTCTCTCAGTATCACTTGGAAATGTTTGAAATGGCATGAGCTTGTCCTCACATTCCTATCAGCTGTAAATCCGGAGCCCCACCATGAACCTAACCATTGAGCAGAACACCTCTCCACTACCTGTGTAACACTGGGTAGGCCCCTTAACCTCTTGGTCTTTTTAAGTCCATAGTTATAAAAATGTGAAGGTGCTATGAATTTATATTTGGGGCGGGACAAGGTAGAGAAGAGTGTGTCTTTGCTTTTGTTCTTCCAAACTGGAATGTCTTCCCTCTCTTCCCCATGGAAGATGCTCCTTTGGCCTCGCCAGCCAAGGTGGAAGCAGAGAAGCCAGTCCCCAGACGTGCTCCGAAGAGAAAGCACTCTCTGGAAATGCCGGACGAAGACCTGGGTTGCTCCAGACCCAAAATCCGGCAATTGTAGCATGGTGGCAGGAGGCGGACCCCACAGAATCTTGCAGGTGAGTCATCCTGAAGAGAAGGCAATGGTTTAAATGCCTAAGGTAGCGAATGCCTCTTCCTGCACTGACACCCCCCGCCCCCCACTGCCCACTGCCACAGATTAGAACCTGCATCGTTTTGTCTGAGCCTTCCCCAGCCAGGAGCCTCCTTCTATACTAAATGGCCATAAGCCAGGAGCCTCAGAAACTGAGGTTTGTAATGAGAGTCTGCCCTGAACATCCCAGGGCTGAAGCTGGCCTGGAAGAAACCCTGACGTTCCTCTGCTTAATCCTCAGGGGCCCCTTTGTGAGCTGAAGAAAGAAAAGTCTAGAAAAAACGGATACCTGGGAGGGGAAGATGGCGGAAGAGTAAGACGCGGAGATCACCTTCCTCCCCACAGATACACCAGAAATACATCTACACGTGGAACAACTCCTACAGAACAGCTACTGAACGCTGGCAGAAGACCTCAGACCTCCCAAAAGGCAAGAAACTCCCCACATACCTGGGTAGGGCCAAAGAAAAAACGAAAAAACAGAGACAAAAGAATAGGGACGGGACCTGCACCAGTGGGAGGGAGCTGTGAAGGAGGAAAGGATTCCACACACTAGGAAGCCCCTTCGCGGGAGGAGAGTGCGCGTGGCGGAGGGGGGAAGCTTAGGAGCCGCGGAGGAGAGCACAGCCACAGGGGTGCGGAGGGAAAGCGGAGAGATTCCCGCACAGAGGATAGGTGCCAACTGGCGCTCACCAGCCCGAGAGGTTTGTCTGCTCAGCCGCGGGGGTGGGCGGGGCTGCAAGCTGAGGATCGGGCTTTAGTCGGAGCGCAGGGAGAGGACTGGGGTTGGTGGCGTGAACATAGCCTGAAGGGGTTAGTGCACCACGGCTAGCCGGGAGGGAGTCCGGGAAAAGATCTGGAGCTGCCGAAGAGGCAAGAGACATTTTCTTCCCTCTTTGTTTCCTACTGCGCGAGGAGAGGGGATTAAGAGCGCTGCTTAAAGGAGCTCCAGAGACGGGCGCGAGTCGTGGCTAAAAGCGCGGACCCCAGAGACGGGCGTGAGACGCTAAGGCTGCTGCTGCCGCCACCAAGAAGGCTGTGTGCGAGCACAGGTCACTATCCACACCCCGCTTCCGCGGAGCCTGTGCAGCCCGCCACTGCCAGGTTCCCGGGATCCAGGGACAACTTCCCCGGGAGAACGCATGGTGAGCCTCAGGCTGGTGCAAAGTCACGCCGGCCCGTGGCGCCGCAGGCTCGCCCCGCACTCCGTGCCCCTCCCTCCCCCCGGCCTGAGTGAGCCAGAGCCCCCGAATCAGCGGCTCCTTTAACCCCGTCTTGTCTGAGTGAAAAACAGACGCCCTCCAGCGACCTACACGCAGAGGCGGGGCCAAATCCAAAGCTGAGCCCCTGGGAGCGGTGCAAACAAAGAACAGAAAGGGAAATCTCTCCCAGCAGCCTCAGAAGCAGCGGATTAAAGCTCCACAATCAACTTGATGTACCCCGCATCTGTGGAATACATGAATAGACAACGAATCATCCCAAATTGAGCAGGTGGACTTTGAGAGCAAGATTTATCATTTTTTCCCCTTTACCTCTTTTTGTGAGTGTGTATGTGTATGCTTCTCTGTGAGATTTTGCCTGTATAGCTCTGCTTCCACCATTTGTTCTAGGGTTCTATCTGTTTTTTAAAAAATTTTTTTCTTAATAACTATTTTTATTTTAATAACTTTATTTTACATTACTTTATCTTCTTTCTTTCTTTCTTTCTCTCTCTCTTTCTTTCTTTCTTACTTTCTTTCTCTCTTTCTTTCTTTCTTTCTTTCTTTCCTTCCTTCCTTCCTTCCTTCCTTCCTTCCTTCCTTCCTTCCTTCCTTCCTTCCTTCTTTCCTTCCCTCATTTAGACAAAGAATCATCCCAAATTGAGGAGGTGGACTTTGAGAGCAAGATTTATGATTTTTTTCCCCTATTCCTCTTTTTGTGAGTTTGTAAGTGTATGCTTCTGTATGAGATTTTGTCTGTATAGCTTTGCTTCCACCATTTATCCAAAGGTTCTATCCGTTCGTTTTTTTTTCTTAATAAGTAATTTTTAATTTAATAGCTTTATTATATTTTACTTTATTTTACTTTATCTTCTTTCTTTCTTTCCTTTTTCCTTCCTTCCCTCCTCCCTTCCTTCCTTCCTCCCACCGTCCCTCCCTCCCTCCATCCTTTCTTTCTTTCCTTCTTTCCTTCTTTTCTTCTTTCTTTCTTCCTTCCTTCCTTCCTTAAATTAAATTCAATATAGATATTTAAATTTAAGGTAAAACTAAATTATAATTTGAAATTATATGTGGAGTTTTATTTCCTAAAGAATATTTTGGAAATTTCAACTCCTATTTTAACTTATATTTTCAGAGAAGGTATTTGGTCCAAATGAAGAATATCTTCAATTATTGTTCTTCTATTGCAAGCAAAAAAGGATTTATACTTCTTTTCATGAAGTATGGTTGTTTGACAACAGAAGGATAAATATTTTATATTTTTAGAAACAACAGTCAGGCTACTGATATTCTTAATGAGTTTTAATAAATCTGAATGCTTCTTATCATCTACTCTTTAGCTGGTACCTGAGGAGTTGTATACCTCCGGGAAGATATGTGCTCCAGACCCGTAAATATGCAGTTCACAGAGCCCACCACCAGAGGACAATAATGAAGTAAAATCTTGAAACCATGTAGTGAAAATAGTGGGAGTTTAAATAAAAGCAACATTTCACAGTATGCTTTTCTGACCAATGTTATATCTAATAACCTAATGGATTATATGTACATGGATTCTGAAAAGTCAGCAGCACACTTCGCTGGTCAATTTCTATGATAAGGGGAACGGAATTTGAGTGTAGAAAAACAGTATACTTACATCTTAAAATTCCACCCCTACAGAATCTACTCACTATTGAAAACTGGTAAGAATAATGGCTTTCTGTGTCTCAGTGACCAGTTAACATTTTCAAGAGTAGAATTTATCTTCCTATGATGCTCAAATACACAGGGAAAATGCATATCTAGGACAGTGGATAAACTCTATATGACATGAGAAAATAGTTATTCAAATGGAAAAAGTATAAGATCTACAAGGCACAGTTTTATATGCATTAGTGTGGATATATACGTAAAGAAGCTCTAAGAAACATAAAAATCACTTCCAGGAAGTAATTTTAGGTAGAAGAGAATTAACATGGATGAGGAAGAAAAGAGAGTTGGTTTTAAAATGGTTTCATTTACTTGTTTTTTTGTTTGTTTATTTATTTGGTCTTTGGAATATAAGAAAACAGTGGCTTTCAGATCAGTATCCCAGTGGACCAAAGGGACCGAGGTCTATCCTGGAGCCCGGCCATTGTTTGACTATCTTGTAATAATACTGGTGAAATACAACCAAATCATTTGAACTATAAGCATCCTCTCTGACAATAAACTTAAGACACCAACATTATATATTAAAGAAAGTAAAGAGAGAATACTGTTTTCTTTAGAGAGAAAATACAGACCCTGGACCAAATCAATAATGTCAGCAAACCTCATGGGTATAAAATATTCTGCTGCCTATCATTTAGAACATGCCTCTACAAGAGGGAAACTGGGCGATAATTTCCCCAGGTTTTATGTTTAATCCAAATATTTTAGATAAGAGGCATCTCTAGTAAAACATTGTATTATTGATTCTTTCCAATATGATAGCTCACAGGAGTTCCTCTTTCCTTCTCAAATACATATGGGGAAATGGAGGTGGGTGGGGGTTAGAGGAAGTATCTAAATAGAGCATAATAATCAACAGTGTGTTTTTTAAAAATAGAAATTTCTATTCAAATTGTTTCCAGAGACAGAAACACACAGAGACAATTCCATGTGACAAGAGTGAAAGAGACCAGAGTGATGCAGCTGCAAATCAAAAAACTGCCAACACCAGTGATTGATGGCCACCACCAGAATCTGGTTAAGACAAAGAAGGATCCTCCCTCCCCTTGAGGCGTCAGAAAGAACATGGTCCTCTCAACACTTTGAGTTTGAACTTCTGGCCTCTAGAGCTGTGATAAAATAAATTTCTGTTCTTTTAAGCTAACAAGTTTGTGGTATCTTGTTATGGTAGCCCTAGAGATGACAGTATTTGATTCCTGAGCTGGCAACTGTATGTTGATTATGTAATGACTATGCCAAGATAATCAACAGACACAAAGATAAAGGCAAAACTGAGACTAAGCCCAGTTCTTTTTATTCCCAGAATAATAAATGATTTTTTAATTAATTTAGATCTCTTTGTCTAACCCCTCTGCTTTTCAGAAGAGTATGTGGGACCAATCAAGTATTAATATGTTATACTTTCATTTTAATTCATCTCAACTTATTTCTAATTCCCCTTACGAGTTCTTACTTGACCCATGAATTATTTAGGAATATATTCTTTAATTTCCATTTGTGATTTTCAACAAATTTCTTTCTGTTAACGATTTCTTATTGCATTCTGTTGTCATCTGAGAGCACTCTTCGTATGGTTTATATCCTTTAAAATGTACTGAAATTTGTTTTATGCTCTAGCATATAGTATATCCATGTGCATTTGAAAAGAATGTATATTCTGATGCTGTTGGGTGGAATGTTTTTTAGATGGCTGTTAGGTCTACTTGATTGATAATGCTGTTCAAGGTTTTTATTTTCTTGTTGATTTTCTGTCTGTTCTGCTATTGAAAGAAGGGTTTTAAAGTATACGACTATTATTGTAGAACTGTCTGTTTCTCTTTTCTGTTGTGTCGATTTTGCTTCATTGTATTTTGAAGTCCTGTTGTTACGTGCATATAAGTTTATAATTATTATGCATTCTAGATGGAATAATCATTTTATCATTTTAAAATGTCTTTGTCTCTGGTAAAAATTTTCGTCTTAAAATGTAATTTTTTTCTGATATTTTCTTAGCCACTCCGGTTTTGTTGTTGTTGTTTTGTTTTGTTTTTACTGTTATGGTATATCTATTCCAACCCTTTTACACTTCACCTATATATTTTCTTTTTTTTTTTTTTTAACATCTTTATTGGGGTATAATTGCTTTACAAAGGTGTGTTAGTTTCCGCTTTATAACAAAGTGAATCAGTTACACGCATACATATGTTCCCATATCTCTTCCCGCTTGCGTCTCCCTCCCTCCCACCCTCCCTATCCCACCCCTCCAGGCGGTCACAAAGCACCGAGCTGATATCTCTGTGCTATGCGGCTGCTTCCACTAGTTATCTACCTTACGTTTGTTAGTGTATATATGTCTATGCGTCTCTCTCGCTTTGTCACAGCTTACCCTTCCCCCTCCCCATATCCTCAAGTTCGTTCTCTAGTAGGTCTCTGTCTTTATTCCTGTCTTACCCCCAGGTTCTTCATGACATTTTTTTTCTTAAATTCCATATATATGTGTTAGCATACGGTATTTGTCTTTCTCTTTCTGACTTACTTCACTCTGTATGACAGACTCTAGGTCTATCCACCTCATTACAAATAGCTGAATTTCATTTCTTTTTATGGCTGAGTAATATTCCATTGTATATATGTGCCACATCTTCTTTATCCATTCATCAGATTACGGGCACTTAGGTTGTTTCCATCTCCGGGCTATTGTAAATAGAGCTGCAATGAACATTTTGGTCCATGACTCTTTTTGAATTTTGGTTTTCTCAGGGTGTATGCCCAGGAGTGGGATTGCTGGGTCATATGGTAGTTCTATTTGTAGATTTTTAAGGAACCTCCATAGTGTTCTCCACAGTGGCTGAACCAATTCACATTCCCACCAGCAGTGAAAGAGTGTTCCCTTTTCTCCACACCCTCTCCAGCATTTATTGTTTCTAGATTTTTGATGATGGCCATTCTGACTGGTGTGAGATGATATCTCATTGTAGTTTTGATTTGCATTTCTCTAATGATTAATGATGTTGATCATTCTTTCATGTGTTTGTTGGCAGTCTGTATATTTTCTTTGGAGAAATGTCTATTTAGATCTTCTGCCCATTTTTGGATTGGCTTGTTTTCTTTTTTTGTTATTGAGCTGCATGTGCTGCTTGTAAATTTTGGAAATTAATCCTTTGTCAGTTGCTTCAGTTGCAAATATTTTCTCCCATTCTGAGGGTTGTCTTTTGGTCTTGTTTATGGTTTCCTTTGCTGTGCGAAAGCTTTGAAGTTTCATTAGGTCCCATTTGTTTATTTTTGTTTTTATTTCCATTTCTCTAGGAGGTGGGTCAAAAAGGATCTTGCTGTGATTTATGTCATAGAGTGTCCTGCCTATGATTTCCTCTAAGAGTTTGATAGTGTCTGGCCTTACATTTAGGTCTTTAATCCATTTTGAGCTTATTTTTGTGCATGCTGTTAGGGAGTGATCTAATCTCATACTTTGACATGTACCTGTCCAGTTTTCCCAGCACAATTTATTGAAGAGGCTGTCCTTTCTCCACTGTACATTCCTGCCTCCTTTATCAAAGATAAGGTGACCATATGTGTGTGGGTTTATCTCTGGGCTTTCTATCCTGCTCCATTGATCTATCTCTCTGTTTTTGTGCCAGTACCATACTGTCTTGATTACTGTAGCTTTGTAGTAGAGTCTGAACTCAGGTAGCCTGATTCCTCCAGCTCCGTGTTTCGTTCTCAAGATAGCTTTGGCTATTTGGGGTCTTTTGTGTTTCCATACAAATTGTGAAATTTTTACTTCTAGCTCTGTGAAAAATGCCAGTGATAGTTTGATAGGGATTGCATTGAATCTGTAGATTGCTTTGGGTAGTAGAGTCATTTTCACAATGTTGATTCTTCCAATCCAAGAACATGGTATATCTCTCCATCTATTTGTATCATCTGTAATTTCTTACATCAGTGTCTTATAATTTTCTTCATATAGGTCTTTTGCCTCCTTAGGTAGGTTTATTCGTAGATATTTTGTTCTTTTTGTTGCAATGGTAAATGGGAGTGTTTTCTTGATTTCACTTTCAGATTTTTCATCGTTAGTGTATAGGAATGCAAGAGATTTCTGTGCATTAATTTTGTTTCCTGCAACTTTACCGAATTCATTGATTAGTTCTAGCAGTTTTCTGGTAGCATCTTTAGGATTCTCTATGTATTGTATCATGTCATCTGCAAACAGTGACAGCTTTACTTCCTCTTTTCCGATTTGGATTCCCTTTATTTCCTTTTCTTCTCTGATTGCTGTGGCTAAAACTTCCAAAATTATGTTGAATAAGAGTGGTGGGAGTGGGCAACCTTGTCTTTTTCCTGATCTTAGTGGAAATTCTTTCAGTTTCTCACCATTGAGGATGGTGTTGGCTGTGGGTTTGTCATATATGGCCTTTATTATGTTGAGGAAAGTTCCCTCTATGCCTATTTTCTGCAGGGTTTTTATCATAAATGGGTGTTGAATTTTGTCGAAAGCTTTCTCTGCATCTATTGAGATGACCATATGGTTTTTCTCCTTCAATCTGTTAATATGGTGTATCACAGTGATTGATTTGCGTATATTGAAGAATCCTTGCATTCCTGGAATAAACCCCACTTGATCATGGTGTATGATCCTTTGAATGTGCTCTTGGATTCTGTTTGCTAGTATTTTGTTCAGGATTTTTGCCTCTATGTTCATCAGTTATATTGGCCTGTAGTTTCCTTTCTTTGTGACATCCTTGTCTGGTTTTGGTATCAGGGTGATGGTGGCCTCGTAGAATGAGTTTGGGAGTGTTCCTCCCTCTGCTATATTTTGGAAGGGTTTGAGAAGGATAGGTGTTAGCTCTTCTCTAAACGTTTGATAGAATTCGCCTGTGAAGCCATCTGGTCCTGGGTTTTTGATTGTTGGAAGATTTTTAATCACAGTTTCAATTTCAGTGCTTGTGATTGTTCTGTTCATATTTTCCGTTTTTTCCTGATTCAGTCTTGGCACCTTGTGCATTTCTAAGAATTTGTCCACTTCTTCCATGTTGTCCATTTTATTGGCATAGAGTTGCTTGTAGTAATCTCTCATGATCTTTTGTATTTCTGCAGTGTCAGTTGTTACTTCTCCTTTTTCATTTCTGATTCTATTGATTTGACTCTTCTCCCTTTTTTTCTTGATGAATCTGGCTAATGGTTTATCAATTTTGTTTATCTGCTCAGAGAACCAGCTTTTAGTTTTATTGATCTTTGCTATCGTTTCCTTCATTTCTTTTTCATTTATTTCTGATCTGATCTTTATGATTTCTGTCCTTCTGCTAACTTTGGGCTTTTTTTCTTCTTCTTTCTCTAATTGCTTTAGACGCAAGTTTAGGTCGTTTATTCGAGATGTTTCCTGTTTCTTAAGGTAGGATTGTATTGCTATAAACTTCCCTCTTAGAAGCGCTTTTGCTGCATCCCATAAGTTTTGGGTCGTCGTGTCTCCATTGTCATTTGCTTCTAGGTATTTTTTGATTTCCTCTTTGACTTCTTCAGTGATCACTTCGTTATTCAGTAGTGTATTGTTTAGCCTCCACGTGATTGTAGTTTTTACAGATCTTTTCCTGTAATTGATGTCTAGTCTCATAGCGTTTTGGTCGGAAAAGGTACTTGATACAATTTCAATTTCCTTAAATTTACCAAGGCTTGATTTGTGACCCAAGATATGATCTATCCTGGAGAATGTTCCACGAGCACTTGAGAAAAATGTGTATTCTGTTGTTTTCGGATTGAATGTCCTATAAATATCAATTAAGTCCATCTTGTTTAACGTATCATTTAAAGCTTGTGTTTCCTTATTTATTTTCATTTTGGATGATCTGTCCATTGGTGAAAGTGGGGTGTTAAAGTCCCCTACTATGAATGTGTTACTGTCGATTTCTCCTTTTATGGCTATTAGTATTTGCCTCGTGTATTGAGGTGCTCCTATGTTGGGTGCATAAATATTTACAATTGTTATATCTTCTTCTTGGATCGATCCCTTGATCATTATGTAGTGTCCTTTGTCTCTTCTAATAGTCTTTATTTTAAAGTCTATTTTGACTGATATGAGAATTGCTACTCCAGCTTTCTTTTGGTTTCCATTTGCATGGAATATCTTTTTCCATCCCCTTACTTTTAGTCTGTATGTGTCCCTAGGTCTGAAGCGGGTCTCTTGTAGACAGCATCTATACGGGTCTTGTTTTTGTATCCATTCAGCCAATCTGTGTCTTTTGGTGGGAGCATTTAGTGTATTTACATTTAAGGTAATTTTCTATATGTATGTTCCTATTCCCATTTTCTTAATTGTTTTGGGTTCGTTATTGTAGGTCTTTTCCTTCTGTTGGGTTTCTTGCCTAGAGAAGTTCCTTTAGCCTTCGTTGTAAAGCTGGTTTGGTGGTGCTGAGCTCTCTCAGCTTTGGCTTGTCTCTAAAGCTTTTAATTGCTCCATCAAATCTGAATGAGATCCTTGCTGGGTAGAGTAATCTTGGTTATAGGTTCTTCTCCTTCATCACTTGAATTATGTCCTGCCAGTCCCTTCTGGCTTGCAGAGTTTCTGCTGAAAGATCAGCTTTTAACCTTATGGGGATTCCCTTGTGTGTTATTTGTTGTTTTTCCCTTGCTGCTTTTAATACGTTTTCTTTGAATTTAATTTTCGACAGTTTCATTAATATGTGTCTTGGCGTATTTCTCCTTGGATTTATCCTGTATGAGACTCTGTGCTTCCTGGAGTTGATTAACTATTTCCTTTCCCATATTAGGGAAGTTTTCAACTATCATCTCTTCAAATATTTTCTCAGTCCCTTTGTTTTTCTCTTCTTCTTCTGGAACCCCTATAATTTGAACGTTGGTGCGTCTAATGTTGTCCCAGATGCCTCTGAGACTGTCCTCAGTTCTTTTCATTCTTTTTTCTTTATTCTGCTCTGCAGTAGTTATTTCCACTATTTTATCTTCCAGGTCACTTATCCGTTCTTCTGCCTGTTATTCTGCTATTAATCCCATCTAGAGTATTTTTATTTTCATTTCTTGCATTGTTCATCATTGTTTGTTTCATCTTTAGTTCTTTTAGGTCCTTGTTAAATGTTTCTTGCATTTTGTCTATTCTATTTCCAAGATATTGGATCCTCTTTACTATCATTATTCTGAATTCTCTTTCAGGTAGACTGCCTATTTCCTCTTCATTGGTTAGGTCTGGTGTGTTTTTATCTTGCTCCTTCATCTGATGTGTGTTTTTCTGTCTTCTCATTTTGCTTCTCTTACTGTGTTTTGGGTCTCCTTTTTGCAGGCTGCACGTTCGTAGTTCCCTTTGTTTTTGGTGTCTGTCCCCAGTGGCTAAAGTTGTTTCAGTGGGTTGTGTAGGCTTCCAGGTGGAGGGCAGTAGTGCCTGTGTTCTGGCGGATGAGGCTGGATCTTGTCTTTCTGGTGGGCAGGTCCACGTCTGTTGGTGTGTTTTGGGGTGTCTGTGGACTTATTATGATTTTCGGCAGCCTCTCTGCTAATGGGTGGGGTTGTGTTCCTGTCTTGCTAGTTGTTTGCCATAGGGTGTCCAGCACTGTAGCTTGCTGGTCGTTGAGTGATTCTGCGTGCTGTGGTTGAGATGGAGATCTCTGGGAGATTTTCGCCATTTGATATTATGTGGAGCTGGGAGGTCTCTTGTGGACCAGTGTCCTGCAGTTGACTCTCCCACCTCAGAGGCACAGCACTGCCTCCTGGCTGCAGCACCAAGAGCCTTTCATCCGCACGTCCAGGTACGTGGGGACTTTCTTCCCTTTTGGGAGGTCTGAGGTCTTCTGCCAGAGTTCAGTAGGTGTTATGTAGGAGTTGTTCCTCGTGTAGATGTATTTCTGGTGTATCTCCGGGCGGCGGGCGCAGGTGCCCGTTTGCGGGCTTCTCTGGGCTCCCGGCTCCCGGCGGCGGGGAGCGGCGAAGGAACCAGGAGGGCTGGCGGGCGGTCTGGGAATGTGGCGGCCGCGCAAGAACGGCCCATGGCCCTCACTCACCGCTCCAGTGCAGCCGCGACACGGGCCCACGCCCACCACCCTCGGGTTCCGCCACAGCCGCTGGACACGCCGCGGACCCGCACGGCTAAGCGGAGCTGGGCTCAGGCGTCAGCCCTCCCGCTCCAACTAACTCCCCAGAAGTATTGCTTGGTGTGCATTTCCAGGCTCTGCCTTCTTTCTCATCTCTTGGTGGCAGGTTGAGGAAGAGGAGAAAAGGTTAAAGTTTTTCATAAACCGGCAGAATAAGCTTATAACATCCTCTCACTATCTCTGCATAGGTTCTAGTCTCTGCAGCACTACATAAGCTTTGCCCGAAGTAATGAACAGTTAAAAGTCAAGTGTAGTACTTCACCAAACGACTTAAAAATGCTTGCGCACTGTAAAGGATTACGTTGCAGAGAGCACACATGGACCCAGAGCAACTTTTGCCAAAAGAGAATATTGTGCTAAATGTACAGCCATAGCTCTTTTCCATATGAAGAAACAGTCAGAAGGATAAAAGAACTGGGTCAAAATCACACAAGTAAGTAGGACAGAATCTGGTCTGTCTGTCGTAAGGGTTGTGTTCTTTAACCAGCAGGCTAGCTTTTCTCAAATCTGATTCATGCATAGAATAACTAAACACCTCTGTTTGCCTTGAATATTCCCTGTTTATACGTAGGGCTGCTGCGGTTTCTCATATTGCCCACTTTGACTCCCAAAAGCAACCGAGAATACACAATAATTTGGTCATTCTATCCATGGACCACTGTGGTGGGACTGCCCAGGAAGCTTATTAAAAGTGCAGCTTCCTGAGCCCTACTCCACATCTAGATAAGTTTTCTTAGGGTTGGCTCAAGAATCCAGGTACAAGTCTTTTTAAGTGCTTTTGTGGAACCCCCCAGGTGAGTCTCTCGCTCCCGTAGTTAATAAACCATTTATTCTGCCTCCCCCAGATGCCCAGCCAGGTCCTATTAAGGTAGAAGTTCCCCCACCACATCAGAGGGATGCTCCCAGCCAAGTAATCTCTGGAGCCTTGGAGAATCTGAATGGTCTCATGCTGGCCCACCTGCCATGACAAAGCTCCTCCAGAGCATTCCCCTTCACATTTTACATTCTACCACTCCCAAAGGCAGTCTGCTCCAATGGGGCCTGACTTCGTGTGTCCTAACGTGCACCCGCTGATTCAAGCAGTTTAGGAATAGAAGGTGCTGTGGTTTTCAACCAGGGTGGCCCAACCTCTAAAATGGTAGTCGAAGCAGTCTCTACCTCCCGGGCACATCGCCTCTGCAACAGCCCCAGTGAACGAATGTCCCATCTTTGCTTTTTCGAGGTCGGCAACAGGGAGTCCCCTCCTAAAGAAGGTTGTCTCTCATTGCCACACTATCAAAGCCTGCCGCAAATGTTCCTTCCCGTAGGCTTGATCAGGCTAAGGGCAGAGTTGTCTCTTTCCTTCTCTGAGTCGGACCAAATCGTCTTAGAAACACCTCTTCACACTGTTGACCATGTTTTTCATGGGAGCTGCTGCTGAGTCTTTCTCTCATCCTTTCATGGTGGAGAGAAAGAGGATTCTAATGAGTTTTACTTCTAGGGGAGAGGGGAGTGTAATGATCATGTTGTCATTTTCTATTATGTCCTTGTGTCATGAATTTGTTTTCAATTTCATGTTAAAATGGGCCCACCATTTCCACTTTGTGAGGTCATTCAGCACCCTCCTTTTGCTCCTTTAACATCTCTCTCAGTATCACTTGGAAATATTTGAAATGGCATGAGCTTGTCCTCACGTTCCTATTAGCTGTAAATCTGGAGCCCCGACGTGAACCTAACCATTGAGCAGAACACCTCTCCACTACCTGTGTAACACTGGGTAGGCCCCTTAACCTCTTGGTTTTCTTAAGTCCTCAGTTGTAAAAATGTGAGGGTGCTATGGATTTATATTTGGGGCACGACAAGGTCGAGAGGAGTGTGTCTTTTCCTTTATTCTTCCAAACTGGAATGTCTTCCCTCTCTTCCGCATGGGTCCAAATCTCACTTGTCCTTCAGGCCGACTGCCAAGGAGCCTTCCCTGATTCCCCAGGCCACACAAATCTCTGCCTCTTAGGGTCAGTGCCATACAACCTAGCTGTCTCTTACGTTAATCTTGTCTCTCAAGCCAAACTCAGAATATGGGTCTCTCTTGCCCTCCCGTGGCCCCTGCGGCTGTGCCAGCCCACCGGCACGCCCCACGTGGGGTGTCTACTAGACTAGGGCATGGGTGGGGAGGCCCAGGGGTGAGGGGCGAGGCAGAGTACCTTTGCCTCTACCCTGTTCTCCTCCACAAAACTGCCCCTCCTCCTCAAGCCTGCCCCTCAAGTCAAAGGTTCCATATATGACGTCACTGGGTAGTGATGCCCTCACAGGCGTTCTCAGGGTTTCCATGGCAGCATAACTGTGCAAACGGGCTGCACTCAGAGAAACTTCGCTACCCGTTCTCCACCAGATACCGATCTTTTTGGCTGTCTGTGTGAGAATGTGTGACCGGGTAGTGTCTGTGTACTCTAACCTGTGCTCTGTTCCCTGGGTGGGCAGTGCAGCAGGTACACCCAGACAGGGCAACTCTACAGGCGGTGTGATATACACACAACCTCACCCGGCTGGCACATGTTCCTGTGGGGGTTGCCAACTACGTACAGCTGAGCACTTTCCCCCCAGATGTAAGTAATACCAGTGACCTGGGACGCCTTCAGGGACGCACAGTTCTCACTGCTGAGGACAAGTGAAAGCTCATCCCTGGACAAGTGTGCGGGACGGTTCTGAGCTTTATAAATATAGCCTTACCCTTTGGGCTACAGGATGCTTCCATTCAGACCCTTTCCTGATTGGCCTCTTAACAAAAGACAAGCGCATTTTTGTTGGCAAATTGCAAATGGAGCGGTTTGAGGAAGAGGGCCACTCTTGAACCGCACCTTCAAACCCAGGCACCACTGTGCTATCATGTAGACATCTATATCGGTCCCCTCAGACACATCCCTTACCGAGTTGCTGAGTACTAGGGGTGAGGGTGTTGCCATATTGATGGGAAGACCGTAAGAACGAAGGGGGGGGCGGTGATGAAGTGCTAATGAGACTGGAGGGCTGAGGAGATGGTGTCCCAGGAGGCTAGGTTGATGTGCGCCTAGACTTGGTACCCAGAACCCGGTTCTGAGTCTCCTGATCACTCTGCCTCAGTATTTGGCCTTGTTCTAATCGACATAAAAGTATTAGACAGCTAGAGTTCAGTGTGGTTGAAATAGGCAGTATAAATGGGGCCCAAGAGGGGTTGCCAAGGTGGGCGGGGTTCTTAACCAATTTATATTAGATTATTTTTTTCCAAAACTTGAAAGACATTTCCATGAAAGCCCCAGAAGTGACACACTGCAAGAAATGTTTTCTCTGCTGTGGAAGGGAGAGATGGAGAGGATCATGATTGCAATTACTTTCGGGTTCTACTGTTTTCCCTGGGAAAGGTGAAGAGACTTCCTCATGTGCTGCAGCCCTAGGCTCTAGGGATTGCTTTTGCAGCCAGTGTCCCTTCTCTAGGGACTCATAGAGATGATGCGCCAAGGCTGTGTTTTGGACGTCAAGTAGATTAAAAGGTCTTCAGCCAGAAACTGGGAGAGACATGAGAGAGGGAAATTCTGGCAGGAGACTGTGCACAGCAGAAGTGACTGATCAGTTCTGATTTTCTTTGCAGCAGCAGTGGCTCCCGCTTCTCATCCTACACCTGGTCATTACCATGTCCTGTACCGCGGGTGTGGAGAAACGCAGTTGGGCTGGCATGGGGAGACATACTGCCTGGTTGGTGGCTACCGGCTCTACGGGGATGTTCCTTTGGCCACGCCAGCTAAGGTAGAAGCAGAGAAGCCAGTCCCCAGACGTGCTCCGAAGAGAAAGCACTCTCTGGAATGGTCGGACGAAGACCTGGGTTGCCCCAGACCCAAAATCCGGCGATTGGAGCTTTCAAGCAGCACAGGAATACAAGGTGCTTTGATTGTCAAGCAGGGTGGCCCAACCTCTGGGCACATCGCCTCTGCAAGAGCCACAGTAAACGAATGTCCCATGTTTGCTTTTTCAAGGTGGCAGCAGGGAGTCCCCTCCTAAAGAAGGTTCTCTCTCATTGCCACACTATCCAAGGTTGCCACACATGTTCCTTCCTGTGGGCCTCATCAGGCTAAGGGCAGAGCTGTCTCTTTGCTTCTCTGAGTCGCACCATATGGTCTTAGTAACACCTCTTCACCCTGTTGACCATGTTTTTCACGGGGGCTGCTGCTGAGACTTTATCTCATCCTTTCATGGTGGAGAGAGAGAGGATTCTAATGAATTTTACTTCCAGGGGAGAGGGGAGTGTTATGATTATGTTGTCATTTTCTATTATGTCCTTTTGTCATGAATTTATTTTCAATTTCATGTTAAAATGGGCCCACCATCCCCACTTAGTGAGGTCATTCAGCACCCTCATTTTGCACCTTCAACATCTCTCTCAGTATCACTTGGAAATGTTTGAAATGGCATGAGCTTGTCCTCACATTCCTATCAGCTGTAAATCCGGAGCCCCACCATGAACCTAACCATTGAGCAGAACACCTCTCCACTACCTGTGTAACACTGGGTAGGCCCCTTAACCTCTTGGTCTTTTTAAGTCCATAGTTATAAAAATGTGAAGGTGCTATGAATTTATATTTGGGGCGGGACAAGGTAGAGAAGAGTGTGTCTTTGCTTTTGTTCTTCCAAACTGGAATGTCTTCCCTCTCTTCCCCATGGAAGATGCTCCTTTGGCCTCGCCAGCCAAGGTGGAAGCAGAGAAGCCAGTCCCCAGACGTGCTCCGAAGAGAAAGCACTCTCTGGAAATGCCGGACGAAGACCTGGGTTGCTCCAGACCCAAAATCCGGCAATTGTAGCATGGTGGCAGGAGGCGGACCCCACAGAATCTTGCAGGTGAGTCATCCTGAAGAGAAGGCAATGGTTTAAATGCCTAAGGTAGCGAATGCCTCTTCCTGCACTGACACCCCCCGCCCCCCACTGCCCACTGCCACAGATTAGAACCTGCATCGTTTTGTCTGAGCCTTCCCCAGCCAGGAGCCTCCTTCTACACTAAATGGCCATAAGCCAGGAGCCTCAGAAACTGAGGTTTGTAATGAGAGTCTGCCCTGAACATCCCAGGGCTGAAGCTGGCCTGGAAGAAACCCTGACGTTCCTCTGCTTAATCCTCAGGGGCCCCTTTGTGAGCTGAAGAAAGAAAAGTCTAGAAAAAACGGATACCTGGGAGGGGAAGATGGCGGAAGAGTAAGACGCGGAGATCACCTTCCTCCCCACAGATACACCAGAAATACATCTACACGTGGAACAACTCCTACAGAACAGCTACTGAACGCTGGCAGAAGACCTCAGACCTCCCAAAAGGCAAGAAACTCCCCACATACCTGGGTAGGGCCAAAGAAAAAACGAAAAAACAGAGACAAAAGAATAGGGACGGGACCTGCACCAGTGGGAGGGAGCTGTGAAGGAGGAAAGGATTCCACACACTAGGAAGCCCCTTCGCGGGAGGAGAGTGCGCGTGGCGGAGGGGGGAAGCTTAGGAGCCGCGGAGGAGAGCACAGCCACAGGGGTGCGGAGGGAAAGCGGAGAGATTCCCGCACAGAGGATAGGTGCCAACTGGCGCTCACCAGCCCGAGAGGTTTGTCTGCTCAGCCGCGGGGGTGGGCGGGGCTGCAAGCTGAGGATCGGGCTTTAGTCGGAGCGCAGGGAGAGGACTGGGGTTGGTGGCGTGAACATAGCCTGAAGGGGTTAGTGCACCACGGCTAGCCGGGAGGGAGTCCGGGAAAAGATCTGGAGCTGCCGAAGAGGCAAGAGACATTTTCTTCCCTCTTTGTTTCCTACTGCGCGAGGAGAGGGGATTAAGAGCGCTGCTTAAAGGAGCTCCAGAGACGGGCGCGAGTCGTGGCTAAAAGCGCGGACCCCAGAGACGGGCGTGAGACGCTAAGGCTGCTGCTGCCGCCACCAAGAAGGCTGTGTGCGAGCACAGGTCACTATCCACACCCCGCTTCCGCGGAGCCTGTGCAGCCCGCCACTGCCAGGTTCCCGGGATCCAGGGACAACTTCCCCGGGAGAACGCACGGTGAGCCTCAGGCTGGTGCAAAGTCACGCCGGCCCGTGGCGCCGCAGGCTCGCCCCGCACTCCGTGCCCCTCCCTCCCCCCGGCCTGAGTGAGCCAGAGCCCCCGAATCAGCGGCTCCTTTAACCCCGTCTTGTCTGAGTGAAAAACAGACGCCCTCCAGCGACCTACACGCAGAGGCGGGGCCAAATCCAAAGCTGAGCCCCTGGGAGCGGTGCAAACAAAGAACAGAAAGGGAAATCTCTCCCAGCAGCCTCAGAAGCAGCGGATTAAAGCTCCACAATCAACTTGATGTACCCCGCATCTGTGGAATACATGAATAGACAACGAATCATCCCAAATTGAGCAGGTGGACTTTGAGAGCAAGATTTATCATTTTTTCCCCTTTACCTCTTTTTGTGAGTGTGTATGTGTATGCTTCTCTGTGAGATTTTGCCTGTATAGCTCTGCTTCCACCATTTGTTCTAGGGTTCTATCTGTTTTTTAAAAAATTTTTTTCTTAATAACTATTTTTATTTTAATAACTTTATTTTACATTACTTTATCTTCTTTCTTTCTTTCTTTCTCTCTCTCTTTCTTTCTTTCTTTCTTTCTCTCTTTCTTTCTTTCTTTCTTTCTTTCCTTCCTTCCTTCCTTCCTTCCTTCCTTCCTTCCTTCCTTCCTTCCTTCCTTCCTTCTTTCCTTCCCTCATTTAGACAAAGAATCATCCCAAATTGAGGAGGTGGACTTTGAGAGCAAGATTTATGATTTTTTTCCCCTATTCCTCTTTTTGTGAGTTTGTAAGTGTATGCTTCTGTATGAGATTTTGTCTGTATAGCTTTGCTTCCACCATTTATCCAAAGGTTCTATCCGTTCGTTTTTTTTTCTTAATAAGTAATTTTTAATTTAATAGCTTTATTATATTTTACTTTATTTTACTTTATCTTCTTTCTTTCTTTCCTTTTTCCTTCCTTCCCTCCTCCCTTCCTTCCTTCCTCCCACCGTCCCTCCCTCCCTCCATCCTTTCTTTCTTTCCTTCTTTCCTTCTTTTCTTCTTTCTTTCTTCCTTCCTTCCTTCCTTAAATTAAATTCAATATAGATATTTAAATTTAAGGTAAAACTAAATTATAATTTGAAATTATATGTGGAGTTTTATTTCCTAAAGAATATTTTGGAAATTTCAACTCCTATTTTAACTTATATTTTCAGAGAAGGTATTTGGTCCAAATGAAGAATATCTTCAATTATTGTTCTTCTATTGCAAGCAAAAAAGGATTTATACTTCTTTTCATGAAGTATGGTTGTTTGACAACAGAAGGATAAATATTTTATATTTTTAGAAACAACAGTCAGGCTACTGATATTCTTAATGAGTTTTAATAAATCTGAATGCTTCTTATCATCTACTCTTTAGCTGGTACCTGAGGAGTTGTATACCTCCGGGAAGATATGTGCTCCAGACCCGTAAATATGCAGTTCACAGAGCCCACCACCAGAGGACAATAATGAAGTAAAATCTTGAAACCATGTAGTGAAAATAGTGGGAGTTTAAATAAAAGCAACATTTCACAGTATGCTTTTCTGACCAATGTTATATCTAATAACCTAATGGATTATATGTACATGGATTCTGAAAAGTCAGCAGCACACTTCGCTGGTCAATTTCTATGATAAGGGGAACGGAATTTGAGTGTAGAAAAACAGTATACTTACATCTTAAAATTCCACCCCTACAGAATCTACTCACTATTGAAAACTGGTAAGAATAATGGCTTTCTGTGTCTCAGTGACCAGTTAACATTTTCAAGAGTAGAATTTATCTTCCTATGATGCTCAAATACACAGGGAAAATGCATATCTAGGACAGTGGATAAACTCTATATGACATGAGAAAATAGTTATTCAAATGGAAAAAGTATAAGATCTACAAGGCACAGTTTTATATGCATTAGTGTGGATATATACGTAAAGAAGCTCTAAGAAACATAAAAATCACTTCCAGGAAGTAATTTTAGGTAGAAGAGAATTAACATGGATGAGGAAGAAAAGAGAGTTGGTTTTAAAATGGTTTCATTTACTTGTTTTTTTGTTTGTTTATTTATTTGGTCTTTGGAATATAAGAAAACAGTGGCTTTCAGATCAGTATCCCAGTGGACCAAAGGGACCGAGGTCTATCCTGGAGCCCGGCCATTGTTTGACTATCTTGTAATAATACTGGTGAAATACAACCAAATCATTTGAACTATAAGCATCCTCTCTGACAATAAACTTAAGACACCAACATTATATATTAAAGAAAGTAAAGAGAGAATACTGTTTTCTTTAGAGAGAAAATACAGACCCTGGACCAAATCAATAATGTCAGCAAACCTCATGGGTATAAAATATTCTGCTGCCTATCATTTAGAACATGCCTCTACAAGAGGGAAACTGGGCGATAATTTCCCCAGATTTTATGTTTAATCCAAATATTTTAGATAAGAGGCATCTCTAGTAAAACATTGTATTATTGATTCTTTCCAATATGATAGCTCACAGGAGTTCCTCTTTCCTTCTCAAATACATATGGGGAAATGGAGGTGGGTGGGGGTTAGAGGAAGTATCTAAATAGAGCATAATAATCAACAGTGTGTTTTTTAAAAATAGAAATTTCTATTCAAATTGTTTCCAGAGACAGAAACACACAGAGACAATTCCATGTGACAAGAGTGAAAGAGACCAGAGTGATGCAGCTGCAAATCAAAAAACTGCCAACACCAGTGATTGATGGCCACCACCAGAATCTGGTTAAGACAAAGAAGGATCCTCCCTCCCCTTGAGGCGTCAGAAAGAACATGGTCCTCTCAACACTTTGAGTTTGAACTTCTGGCCTCTAGAGCTGTGATAAAATAAATTTCTGTTCTTTTAAGCTAACAAGTTTGTGGTATCTTGTTATGGTAGCCCTAGAGATGACAGTATTTGATTCCTGAGCTGGCAACTGTATGTTGATTATGTAATGACTATGCCAAGATAATCAACAGACACAAAGATAAAGGCAAAACTGAGACTAAGCCCAGTTCTTTTTATTCCCAGAATAATAAATGATTTTTTAATTAATTTAGATCTCTTTGTCTAACCCCTCTGCTTTTCAGAAGAGTATGTGGGACCAATCAAGTATTAATATGTTATACTTTCATTTTAATTCATCTCAACTTATTTCTAATTCCCCTTACGAGTTCTTACTTGACCCATGAATTATTTAGGAATATATTCTTTAATTTCCATTTGTGATTTTCAACAAATTTCTTTCTGTTAACGATTTCTTATTGCATTCTGTTGTCATCTGAGAGCACTCTTCGTATGGTTTATATCCTTTAAAATGTACTGAAATTTGTTTTATGCTCTAGCATATAGTATATCCATGTGCATTTGAAAAGAATGTATATTCTGATGCTGTTGGGTGGAATGTTTTTTAGATGGCTGTTAGGTCTACTTGATTGATAATGCTGTTCAAGGTTTTTATTTTCTTGTTGATTTTCTGTCTGTTCTGCTATTGAAAGAAGGGTTTTAAAGTATACGACTATTATTGTAGAACTGTCTGTTTCTCTTTTCTGTTGTGTCGATTTTGCTTCATTGTATTTTGAAGTCCTGTTGTTACGTGCATATAAGTTTATAATTATTATGCATTCTAGATGGAATAATCATTTTATCATTTTAAAATGTCTTTGTCTCTGGTAAAAATTTTCGTCTTAAAATGTAATTTTTTTCTGATATTTTCTTAGCCACTCCGGTTTTGTTGTTGTTGTTTTGTTTTGTTTTTACTGTTATGGTATATCTATTCCAACCCTTTTACACTTCACCTATATATTTTCTTTTTTTTTTTTTTTAACATCTTTATTGGGGTATAATTGCTTTACAAAGGTGTGTTAGTTTCCGCTTTATAACAAAGTGAATCAGTTACACGCATACATATGTTCCCATATCTCTTCCCGCTTGCGTCTCCCTCCCTCCCACCCTCCCTATCCCACCCCTCCAGGCGGTCACAAAGCACCGAGCTGATATCTCTGTGCTATGCGGCTGCTTCCACTAGTTATCTACCTTACGTTTGTTAGTGTATATATGTCTATGCGTCTCTCTCGCTTTGTCACAGCTTACCCTTCCCCCTCCCCATATCCTCAAGTTCGTTCTCTAGTAGGTCTCTGTCTTTATTCCTGTCTTACCCCCAGGTTCTTCATGACATTTTTTTTCTTAAATTCCATATATATGTGTTAGCATACGGTATTTGTCTTTCTCTTTCTGACTTACTTCACTCTGTATGACAGACTCTAGGTCTATCCACCTCATTACAAATAGCTGAATTTCATTTCTTTTTATGGCTGAGTAATATTCCATTGTATATATGTGCCACATCTTCTTTATCCATTCATCAGATTACGGGCACTTAGGTTGTTTCCATCTCCGGGCTATTGTAAATAGAGCTGCAATGAACATTTTGGTCCATGACTCTTTTTGAATTTTGGTTTTCTCAGGGTGTATGCCCAGGAGTGGGATTGCTGGGTCATATGGTAGTTCTATTTGTAGATTTTTAAGGAACCTCCATAGTGTTCTCCACAGTGGCTGAACCAATTCACATTCCCACCAGCAGTGAAAGAGTGTTCCCTTTTCTCCACACCCTCTCCAGCATTTATTGTTTCTAGATTTTTGATGATGGCCATTCTGACTGGTGTGAGATGATATCTCATTGTAGTTTTGATTTGCATTTCTCTAATGATTAATGATGTTGATCATTCTTTCATGTGTTTGTTGGCAGTCTGTATATTTTCTTTGGAGAAATGTCTATTTAGATCTTCTGCCCATTTTTGGATTGGCTTGTTTTCTTTTTTTGTTATTGAGCTGCATGTGCTGCTTGTAAATTTTGGAAATTAATCCTTTGTCAGTTGCTTCAGTTGCAAATATTTTCTCCCATTCTGAGGGTTGTCTTTTGGTCTTGTTTATGGTTTCCTTTGCTGTGCGAAAGCTTTGAAGTTTCATTAGGTCCCATTTGTTTATTTTTGTTTTTATTTCCATTTCTCTAGGAGGTGGGTCAAAAAGGATCTTGCTGTGATTTATGTCATAGAGTGTCCTGCCTATGATTTCCTCTAAGAGTTTGATAGTGTCTGGCCTTACATTTAGGTCTTTAATCCATTTTGAGCTTATTTTTGTGCATGCTGTTAGGGAGTGATCTAATCTCATACTTTGACATGTACCTGTCCAGTTTTCCCAGCACAATTTATTGAAGAGGCTGTCCTTTCTCCACTGTACATTCCTGCCTCCTTTATCAAAGATAAGGTGACCATATGTGTGTGGGTTTATCTCTGGGCTTTCTATCCTGCTCCATTGATCTATCTCTCTGTTTTTGTGCCAGTACCATACTGTCTTGATTACTGTAGCTTTGTAGTAGAGTCTGAACTCAGGTAGCCTGATTCCTCCAGCTCCGTGTTTCGTTCTCAAGATAGCTTTGGCTATTTGGGGTCTTTTGTGTTTCCATACAAATTGTGAAATTTTTACTTCTAGCTCTGTGAAAAATGCCAGTGATAGTTTGATAGGGATTGCATTGAATCTGTAGATTGCTTTGGGTAGTAGAGTCATTTTCACAATGTTGATTCTTCCAATCCAAGAACATGGTATATCTCTCCATCTATTTGTATCATCTGTAATTTCTTACATCAGTGTCTTATAATTTTCTTCATATAGGTCTTTTGCCTCCTTAGGTAGGTTTATTCGTAGATATTTTGTTCTTTTTGTTGCAATGGTAAATGGGAGTGTTTTCTTGATTTCACTTTCAGATTTTTCATCGTTAGTGTATAGGAATGCAAGAGATTTCTGTGCATTAATTTTGTTTCCTGCAACTTTACCGAATTCATTGATTAGTTCTAGCAGTTTTCTGGTAGCATCTTTAGGATTCTCTATGTATTGTATCATGTCATCTGCAAACAGTGACAGCTTTACTTCCTCTTTTCCGATTTGGATTCCCTTTATTTCCTTTTCTTCTCTGATTGCTGTGGCTAAAACTTCCAAAATTATGTTGAATAAGAGTGGTGGGAGTGGGCAACCTTGTCTTTTTCCTGATCTTAGTGGAAATTCTTTCAGTTTTTCACCATTGAGGATGGTGTTGGCTGTGGGTTTGTCATATATGGCCTTTATTATGTTGAGGAAAGTTCCCTCTATGCCTATTTTCTGCAGGGTTTTTATCATAAATGGGTGTTGAATTTTGTCGAAAGCTTTCTCTGCATCTATTGAGATGACCATATGGTTTTTCTCCTTCAATCTGTTAATATGGTGTATCACAGTGATTGATTTGCGTATATTGAAGAATCCTTGCATTCCTGGAATAAACCCCACTTGATCATGGTGTATGATCCTTTGAATGTGCTCTTGGATTCTGTTTGCTAGTATTTTGTTCAGGATTTTTGCATCTATGTTCATCAGTTATATTGGCCTGTAGTTTCCTTTCTTTGTGACATCCTTGTCTGGTTTTGGTATCAGGGTGATGGTGGCCTCGTAGAATGAGTTTGGGAGTGTTCCTCCCTCTGCTATATTTTGGAAGGGTTTGAGAAGGATAGGTGTTAGCTCTTCTCTAAACGTTTGATAGAATTCGCCTGTGAAGCCATCTGGTCCTGGGTTTTTGATTGTTGGAAGATTTTTAATCACAGTTTCAATTTCAGTGCTTGTGATTGTTCTGTTCATATTTTCCGTTTTTTCCTGATTCAGTCTTGGCACCTTGTGCATTTCTAAGAATTTGTCCACTTCTTCCATGTTGTCCATTTTATTGGCATAGAGTTGCTTGTAGTAATCTCTCATGATCTTTTGTATTTCTGCAGTGTCAGTTGTTACTTCTCCTTTTTCATTTCTGATTCTATTGATTTGACTCTTCTCCCTTTTTTTCTTGATGAATCTGGCTAATGGTTTATCAATTTTGTTTATCTGCTCAGAGAACCAGCTTTTAGTTTTATTGATCTTTGCTATCGTTTCCTTCATTTCTTTTTCATTTATTTCTGATCTGATCTTTATGATTTCTGTCCTTCTGCTAACTTTGGGCTTTTTTTCTTCTTCTTTCTCTAATTGCTTTAGACGCAAGTTTAGGTCGTTTATTCGAGATGTTTCCTGTTTCTTAAGGTAGGATTGTATTGCTATAAACTTCCCTCTTAGAAGCGCTTTTGCTGCATCCCATAAGTTTTGGGTCGTCGTGTCTCCATTGTCATTTGCTTCTAGGTATTTTTTGATTTCCTCTTTGACTTCTTCAGTGATCACTTCGTTATTCAGTAGTGTATTGTTTAGCCTCCACGTGATTGTAGTTTTTACAGATCTTTTCCTGTAATTGATGTCTAGTCTCATAGCGTTTTGGTCGGAAAAGGTACTTGATACAATTTCAATTTCCTTAAATTTACCAAGGCTTGATTTGTGACCCAAGATATGATCTATCCTGGAGAATGTTCCACGAGCACTTGAGAAAAATGTGTATTCTGTTGTTTTCGGATTGAATGTCCTATAAATATCAATTAAGTCCATCTTGTTTAACGTATCATTTAAAGCTTGTGTTTCCTTATTTATTTTCATTTTGGATGATCTGTCCATTGGTGAAAGTGGGGTGTTAAAGTCCCCTACTATGAATGTGTTACTGTCGATTTCTCCTTTTATGGCTATTAGTATTTGCCTCGTGTATTGAGGTGCTCCTATGTTGGGTGCATAAATATTTACAATTGTTATATCTTCTTCTTGGATCGATCCCTTGATCATTATGTAGTGTCCTTTGTCTCTTCTAATAGTCTTTATTTTAAAGTCTATTTTGACTGATATGAGAATTGCTACTCCAGCTTTCTTTTGGTTTCCATTTGCATGGAATATCTTTTTCCATCCCCTTACTTTTAGTCTGTATGTGTCTCTAGGTCTGAAGCGGGTCTCTTGTAGACAGCATCTATACGGGTCTTGTTTTTGTATCCATTCAGCCAATCTGTGTCTTTTGGTGGGAGCATTTAGTGTATTTACATTTAAGGTAATTTTCTATATGTATGTTCCTATTCCCATTTTCTTAATTGTTTTGGGTTCGTTATTGTAGGTCTTTTCCTTCTGTTGGGTTTCTTGCCTAGAGAAGTTCCTTTAGCCTTTGTTGTAAAGCTGGTTTGGTGGTGCTGAGCTCTCTCAGCTTTGGCTTGTCTCTAAAGCTTTTAATTGCTCCATCAAATCTGAATGAGATCCTTGCTGGGTAGAGTAATCTTGGTTATAGGTTCTTCTCCTTCATCACTTGAATTATGTCCTGCCAGTCCCTTCTGGCTTGCAGAGTTTCTGCTGAAAGATCAGCTTTTAACCTTATGGGGATTCCCTTGTGTGTTATTTGTTGTTTTTCCCTTGCTGCTTTTAATACGTTTTCTTTGAATTTAATTTTCGACAGTTTCATTAATATGTGTCTTGGCGTATTTCTCCTTGGATTTATCCTGTATGAGACTCTGTGCTTCCTGGAGTTGATTAACTATTTCCTTTCCCATATTAGGGAAGTTTTCAACTATCATCTCTTCAAATATTTTCTCAGTCCCTTTGTTTTTCTCTTCTTCTTCTGGAACCCCTATAATTTGAACGTTGGTGCGTCTAATGTTGTCCCAGATGCCTCTGAGACTGTCCTCAGTTCTTTTCATTCTTTTTTCTTTATTCTGCTCTGCAGTAGTTATTTCCACTATTTTATCTTCCAGGTCACTTATCCGTTCTTCTGCCTGTTATTCTGCTATTAATCCCATCTAGAGTATTTTTATTTTCATTTCTTGCATTGTTCATCATTGTTTGTTTCATCTTTAGTTCTTTTAGGTCCTTGTTAAATGTTTCTTGCATTTTGTCTATTCTATTTCCAAGATATTGGATCCTCTTTACTATCATTATTCTGAATTCTCTTTCAGGTAGACTGCCTATTTCCTCTTCATTGGTTAGGTCTGGTGTGTTTTTATCTTGCTCCTTCATCTGATGTGTGTTTTTCTGTCTTCTCATTTTGCTTCTCTTACTGTGTTTTGGGTCTCCTTTTTGCAGGCTGCACGTTCGTAGTTCCCTTTGTTTTTGGTGTCTGTCCCCAGTGGCTAAAGTTGTTTCAGTGGGTTGTGTAGGCTTCCAGGTGGAGGGCAGTAGTGCCTGTGTTCTGGCGGATGAGGCTGGATCTTGTCTTTCTGGTGGGCAGGTCCACGTCTGTTGGTGTGTTTTGGGGTGTCTGTGGACTTATTATGATTTTCGGCAGCCTCTCTGCTAATGGGTGGGGTTGTGTTCCTGTCTTGCTAGTTGTTTGCCATAGGGTGTCCAGCACTGTAGCTTGCTGGTCGTTGAGTGATTCTGCGTGCTGTGGTTGAGATGGAGATCTCTGGGAGATTTTCGCCATTTGATATTATGTGGAGCTGGGAGGTCTCTTGTGGACCAGTGTCCTGCAGTTGACTCTCCCACCTCAGAGGCACAGCACTGCCTCCTGGCTGCAGCACCAAGAGCCTTTCATCCGCACGTCCAGGTACGTGGGGACTTTCTTCCCTTTTGGGAGGTCTGAGGTCTTCTGCCAGAGTTCAGTAGGTGTTATGTAGGAGTTGTTCCTCGTGTAGATGTATTTCTGGTGTATCTCCGGGCGGCGGGCGCAGGTGCCCGTTTGCGGGCTTCTCTGGGCTCCCGGCTCCCGGCGGCGGGGAGCGGCGAAGGAACCAGGAGGGCTGGCGGGCGGTCTGGGAATGTGGCGGCCGCGCAAGAACGGCCCATGGCCCTCACTCACCGCTCCAGTGCAGCCGCGACACGGGCCCACGCCCACCACCCTCGGGTTCCGCCACAGCCGCTGGACACGCCGCGGACCCGCACGGCTAAGCGGAGCTGGGCTCAGGCGTCAGCCCTCCCGCTCCAACTAACTCCCCAGAAGTATTGCTTGGTGTGCATTTCCAGGCTCTGCCTTCTTTCTCATCTCTTGGTGGCAGGTTGAGGAAGAGGAGAAAAGGTTAAAGTTTTTCATAAACCGGCAGAATAAGCTTATAACATCCTCTCACTATCTCTGCATAGGTTCTAGTCTCTGCAGCACTACATAAGCTTTGCCCGAAGTAATGAACAGTTAAAAGTCAAGTGTAGTACTTCACCAAACGACTTAAAAATGCTTGCGCACTGTAAAGGATTACGTTGCAGAGAGCACACATGGACCCAGAGCAACTTTTGCCAAAAGAGAATATTGTGCTAAATGTACAGCCATAGCTCTTTTCCATATGAAGAAACAGTCAGAAGGATAAAAGAACTGGGTCAAAATCACACAAGTAAGTAGGACAGAATCTGGTCTGTCTGTCGTAAGGGTTGTGTTCTTTAACCAGCAGGCTAGCTTTTCTCAAATCTGATTCATGCATAGAATAACTAAACACCTCTGTTTGCCTTGAATATTCCCTGTTTATACGTAGGGCTGCTGCGGTTTCTCATATTGCCCACTTTGACTCCCAAAAGCAACCGAGAATACACAATAATTTGGTCATTCTATCCATGGACCACTGTGGTGGGACTGCCCAGGAAGCTTATTAAAAGTGCAGCTTCCTGAGCCCTACTCCACATCTAGATAAGTTTTCTTAGGGTTGGCTCAAGAATCCAGGTACAAGTCTTTTTAAGTGCTTTTGTGGAACCCCCCAGGTGAGTCTCTCGCTCCCGTAGTTAATAAACCATTTATTCTGCCTCCCCCAGATGCCCAGCCAGGTCCTATTAAGGTAGAAGTTCCCCCACCACATCAGAGGGATGCTCCCAGCCAAGTAATCTCTGGAGCCTTGGAGAATCTGAATGGTCTCATGCTGGCCCACCTGCCATGACAAAGCTCCTCCAGAGCATTCCCCTTCACATTTTACATTCTACCACTCCCAAAGGCAGTCTGCTCCAATGGGGCCTGACTTCGTGTGTCCTAACGTGCACCCGCTGATTCAAGCAGTTTAGGAATAGAAGGTGCTGTGGTTTTCAACCAGGGTGGCCCAACCTCTAAAATGGTAGTCGAAGCAGTCTCTACCTCCCGGGCACATCGCCTCTGCAACAGCCCCAGTGAACGAATGTCCCATCTTTGCTTTTTCGAGGTCGGCAACAGGGAGTCCCCTCCTAAAGAAGGTTGTCTCTCATTGCCACACTATCAAAGCCTGCCGCAAATGTTCCTTCCCGTAGGCTTGATCAGGCTAAGGGCAGAGTTGTCTCTTTCCTTCTCTGAGTCGGACCAAATCGTCTTAGAAACACCTCTTCACACTGTTGACCATGTTTTTCATGGGAGCTGCTGCTGAGTCTTTCTCTCATCCTTTCATGGTGGAGAGAAAGAGGATTCTAATGAGTTTTACTTCTAGGGGAGAGGGGAGTGTAATGATCATGTTGTCATTTTCTATTATGTCCTTGTGTCATGAATTTGTTTTCAATTTCATGTTAAAATGGGCCCACCATTTCCACTTTGTGAGGTCATTCAGCACCCTCCTTTTGCTCCTTTAACATCTCTCTCAGTATCACTTGGAAATATTTGAAATGGCATGAGCTTGTCCTCACGTTCCTATTAGCTGTAAATCTGGAGCCCCGACGTGAACCTAACCATTGAGCAGAACACCTCTCCACTACCTGTGTAACACTGGGTAGGCCCCTTAACCTCTTGGTTTTCTTAAGTCCTCAGTTGTAAAAATGTGAGGGTGCTATGGATTTATATTTGGGGCACGACAAGGTCGAGAGGAGTGTGTCTTTTCCTTTATTCTTCCAAACTGGAATGTCTTCCCTCTCTTCCGCATGGGTCCAAATCTCACTTGTCCTTCAGGCCGACTGCCAAGGAGCCTTCCCTGATTCCCCAGGCCACACAAATCTCTGCCTCTTAGGGTCAGTGCCATACAACCTAGCTGTCTCTTACGTTAATCTTGTCTCTCAAGCCAAACTCAGAATATGGGTCTCTCTTGCCCTCCCGTGGCCCCTGCGGCTGTGCCAGCCCACCGGCACGCCCCACGTGGGGTGTCTACTAGACTAGGGCATGGGTGGGGAGGCCCAGGGGTGAGGGGCGAGGCAGAGTACCTTTGCCTCTACCCTGTTCTCCTCCACAAAACTGCCCCTCCTCCTCAAGCCTGCCCCTCAAGTCAAAGGTTCCATATATGACGTCACTGGGTAGTGATGCCCTCACAGGCGTTCTCAGGGTTTCCATGGCAGCATAACTGTGCAAACGGGCTGCACTCAGAGAAACTTCGCTACCCGTTCTCCACCAGATACCGATCTTTTTGGCTGTCTGTGTGAGAATGTGTGACCGGGTAGTGTCTGTGTACTCTAACCTGTGCTCTGTTCCCTGGGTGGGCAGTGCAGCAGGTACACCCAGACAGGGCAACTCTACAGGCGGTGTGATATACACACAACCTCACCCGGCTGGCACATGTTCCTGTGGGGGTTGCCAACTACGTACAGCTGAGCACTTTCCCCCCAGATGTAAGTAATACCAGTGACCTGGGACGCCTTCAGGGACGCACAGTTCTCACTGCTGAGGACAAGTGAAAGCTCATCCCTGGACAAGTGTGCGGGACGGTTCTGAGCTTTATAAATATAGCCTTACCCTTTGGGCTACAGGATGCTTCCATTCAGACCCTTTCCTGATTGGCCTCTTAACAAAAGACAAGCGCATTTTTGTTGGCAAATTGCAAATGGAGCGGTTTGAGGAAGAGGGCCACTCTTGAACCGCACCTTCAAACCCAGGCACCACTGTGCTATCATGTAGACATCTATATCGGTCCCCTCAGACACATCCCTTACCGAGTTGCTGAGTACTAGGGGTGAGGGTGTTGCCATATTGATGGGAAGACCGTAAGAACGAAGGGGGGGGCGGTGATGAAGTGCTAATGAGACTGGAGGGCTGAGGAGATGGTGTCCCAGGAGGCTAGGTTGATGTGCGCCTAGACTTGGTACCCAGAACCCGGTTCTGAGTCTCCTGATCACTCTGCCTCAGTATTTGGCCTTGTTCTAATCGACATAAAAGTATTAGACAGCTAGAGTTCAGTGTGGTTGAAATAGGCAGTATAAATGGGGCCCAAGAGGGGTTGCCAAGGTGGGCGGGGTTCTTAACCAATTTATATTAGATTATTTTTTTCCAAAACTTGAAAGACATTTCCATGAAAGCCCCAGAAGTGACACACTGCAAGAAATGTTTTCTCTGCTGTGGAAGGGAGAGATGGAGAGGATCATGATTGCAATTACTTTCGGGTTCTACTGTTTTCCCTGGGAAAGGTGAAGAGACTTCCTCATGTGCTGCAGCCCTAGGCTCTAGGGATTGCTTTTGCAGCCAGTGTCCCTTCTCTAGGGACTCATAGAGATGATGCGCCAAGGCTGTGTTTTGGACGTCAAGTAGATTAAAAGGTCTTCAGCCAGAAACTGGGAGAGACATGAGAGAGGGAAATTCTGGCAGGAGACTGTGCACAGCAGAAGTGACTGATCAGTTCTGATTTTCTTTGCAGCAGCAGTGGCTCCCGCTTCTCATCCTACACCTGGTCATTACCATGTCCTGTACCGCGGGTGTGGAGAAACGCAGTTGGGCTGGCATGGGGAGACATACTGCCTGGTTGGTGGCTACCGGCTCTACGGGGATGTTCCTTTGGCCACGCCAGCTAAGGTAGAAGCAGAGAAGCCAGTCCCCAGACGTGCTCCGAAGAGAAAGCACTCTCTGGAATGGTCGGACGAAGACCTGGGTTGCCCCAGACCCAAAATCCGGCGATTGGAGCTTTCAAGCAGCACAGGAATACAAGGTGCTTTGATTGTCAAGCAGGGTGGCCCAACCTCTGGGCACATCGCCTCTGCAAGAGCCACAGTAAACGAATGTCCCATGTTTGCTTTTTCAAGGTGGCAGCAGGGAGTCCCCTCCTAAAGAAGGTTCTCTCTCATTGCCACACTATCCAAGGTTGCCACACATGTTCCTTCCTGTGGGCCTCATCAGGCTAAGGGCAGAGCTGTCTCTTTGCTTCTCTGAGTCGCACCATATGGTCTTAGTAACACCTCTTCACCCTGTTGACCATGTTTTTCACGGGGGCTGCTGCTGAGACTTTATCTCATCCTTTCATGGTGGAGAGAGAGAGGATTCTAATGAATTTTACTTCCAGGGGAGAGGGGAGTGTTATGATTATGTTGTCATTTTCTATTATGTCCTTTTGTCATGAATTTATTTTCAATTTCATGTTAAAATGGGCCCACCATCCCCACTTAGTGAGGTCATTCAGCACCCTCATTTTGCACCTTCAACATCTCTCTCAGTATCACTTGGAAATGTTTGAAATGGCATGAGCTTGTCCTCACATTCCTATCAGCTGTAAATCCGGAGCCCCACCATGAACCTAACCATTGAGCAGAACACCTCTCCACTACCTGTGTAACACTGGGTAGGCCCCTTAACCTCTTGGTCTTTTTAAGTCCATAGTTATAAAAATGTGAAGGTGCTATGAATTTATATTTGGGGCGGGACAAGGTAGAGAAGAGTGTGTCTTTGCTTTTGTTCTTCCAAACTGGAATGTCTTCCCTCTCTTCCCCATGGAAGATGCTCCTTTGGCCTCGCCAGCCAAGGTGGAAGCAGAGAAGCCAGTCCCCAGACGTGCTCCGAAGAGAAAGCACTCTCTGGAAATGCCGGACGAAGACCTGGGTTGCTCCAGACCCAAAATCCGGCAATTGTAGCATGGTGGCAGGAGGCGGACCCCACAGAATCTTGCAGGTGAGTCATCCTGAAGAGAAGGCAATGGTTTAAATGCCTAAGGTAGCGAATGCCTCTTCCTGCACTGACACCCCCCGCCCCCCACTGCCCACTGCCACAGATTAGAACCTGCATCGTTTTGTCTGAGCCTTCCCCAGCCAGGAGCCTCCTTCTATACTAAATGGCCATAAGCCAGGAGCCTCAGAAACTGAGGTTTGTAATGAGAGTCTGCCCTGAACATCCCAGGGCTGAAGCTGGCCTGGAAGAAACCCTGACGTTCCTCTGCTTAATCCTCAGGGGCCCCTTTGTGAGCTGAAGAAAGAAAAGTCTAGAAAAAACGGATACCTGGGAGGGGAAGATGGCGGAAGAGTAAGACGCGGAGATCACCTTCCTCCCCACAGATACACCAGAAATACATCTACACGTGGAACAACTCCTACAGAACACCTACTGAACGCTGGCAGAAGACCTCAGACCTCCCAAAAGGCAAGAAACTCCCCACATACCTGGGTAGGGCCAAAGAAAAAACGAAAAAACAGAGACAAAAGAATAGGGACGGGACCTGCACCAGTGGGAGGGAGCTGTGAAGGAGGAAAGGATTCCACACACTAGGAAGCCCCTTCGCGGGAGGAGAGTGCGCGTGGCGGAGGGGGGAAGCTTAGGAGCCGCGGAGGAGAGCACAGCCACAGGGGTGCGGAGGGAAAGCGGAGAGATTCCCGCACAGAGGATAGGTGCCAACTGGCGCTCACCAGCCCGAGAGGTTTGTCTGCTCAGCCGCGGGGGTGGGCGGGGCTGCAAGCTGAGGATCGGGCTTTAGTCGGAGCGCAGGGAGAGGACTGGGGTTGGTGGCGTGAACATAGCCTGAAGGGGTTAGTGCACCACGGCTAGCCGGGAGGGAGTCCGGGAAAAGATCTGGAGCTGCCGAAGAGGCAAGAGACATTTTCTTCCCTCTTTGTTTCCTACTGCGCGAGGAGAGGGGATTAAGAGCGCTGCTTAAAGGAGCTCCAGAGACGGGCGCGAGTCGTGGCTAAAAGCGCGGACCCCAGAGACGGGCGTGAGACGCTAAGGCTGCTGCTGCCGCCACCAAGAAGGCTGTGTGCGAGCACAGGTCACTATCCACACCCCGCTTCCGCGGAGCCTGTGCAGCCCGCCACTGCCAGGTTCCCGGGATCCAGGGACAACTTCCCCGGGAGAACGCACGGTGAGCCTCAGGCTGGTGCAAAGTCACGCCGGCCCGTGGCGCCGCAGGCTCGCCCCGCACTCCGTGCCCCTCCCTCCCCCCGGCCTGAGTGAGCCAGAGCCCCCGAATCAGCGGCTCCTTTAACCCCGTCTTGTCTGAGTGAAAAACAGACGCCCTCCAGCGACCTACACGCAGAGGCGGGGCCAAATCCAAAGCTGAGCCCCTGGGAGCGGTGCAAACAAAGAACAGAAAGGGAAATCTCTCCCAGCAGCCTCAGAAGCAGCGGATTAAAGCTCCACAATCAACTTGATGTACCCCGCATCTGTGGAATACATGAATAGACAACGAATCATCCCAAATTGAGCAGGTGGACTTTGAGAGCAAGATTTATCATTTTTTCCCCTTTACCTCTTTTTGTGAGTGTGTATGTGTATGCTTCTCTGTGAGATTTTGCCTGTATAGCTCTGCTTCCACCATTTGTTCTAGGGTTCTATCTGTTTTTTAAAAAATTTTTTTCTTAATAACTATTTTTATTTTAATAACTTTATTTTACATTACTTTATCTTCTTTCTTTCTTTCTTTCTCTCTCTCTTTCTTTCTTTCTTACTTTCTTTCTCTCTTTCTTTCTTTCTTTCTTTCTTTCTTTCCTTCCTTCCTTCCTTCCTTCCTTCCTTCCTTCCTTCCTTCCTTCCTTCTTTCCTTCCCTCATTTAGACAAAGAATCATCCCAAATTGAGGAGGTGGACTTTGAGAGCAAGATTTATGATTTTTTTCCCCTATTCCTCTTTTTGTGAGTTTGTAAGTGTATGCTTCTGTATGAGATTTTGTCTGTATAGCTTTGCTTCCACCATTTATCCAAAGGTTCTATCCGTTCGTTTTTTTTTCTTAATAAGTAATTTTTAATTTAATAGCTTTATTATATTTTACTTTATTTTACTTTATCTTCTTTCTTTCTTTCCTTTTTCCTTCCTTCCCTCCTCCCTTCCTTCCTTCCTCCCACCGTCCCTCCCTCCCTCCATCCTTTCTTTCTTTCCTTCTTTCCTTCTTTTCTTCTTTCTTTCTTCCTTCCTTCCTTCCTTAAATTAAATTCAATATAGATATTTAAATTTAAGGTAAAACTAAATTATAATTTGAAATTATATGTGGAGTTTTATTTCCTAAAGAATATTTTGGAAATTTCAACTCCTATTTTAACTTATATTTTCAGAGAAGGTATTTGGTCCAAATGAAGAATATCTTCAATTATTGTTCTTCTATTGCAAGCAAAAAAGGATTTATACTTCTTTTCATGAAGTATGGTTGTTTGACAACAGAAGGATAAATATTTTATATTTTTAGAAACAACAGTCAGGCTACTGATATTCTTAATGAGTTTTAATAAATCTGAATGCTTCTTATCATCTACTCTTTAGCTGGTACCTGAGGAGTTGTATACCTCCGGGAAGATATGTGCTCCAGACCCGTAAATATGCAGTTCACAGAGCCCACCACCAGAGGACAATAATGAAGTAAAATCTTGAAACCATGTAGTGAAAATAGTGGGAGTTTAAATAAAAGCAACATTTCACAGTATGCTTTTCTGACCAATGTTATATCTAATAACCTAATGGATTATATGTACATGGATTCTGAAAAGTCAGCAGCACACTTCGCTGGTCAATTTCTATGATAAGGGGAACGGAATTTGAGTGTAGAAAAACAGTATACTTACATCTTAAAATTCCACCCCTACAGAATCTACTCACTATTGAAAACTGGTAAGAATAATGGCTTTCTGTGTCTCAGTGACCAGTTAACATTTTCAAGAGTAGAATTTATCTTCCTATGATGCTCAAATACACAGGGAAAATGCATATCTAGGACAGTGGATAAACTCTATATGACATGAGAAAATAGTTATTCAAATGGAAAAAGTATAAGATCTACAAGGCACAGTTTTATATGCATTAGTGTGGATATATACGTAAAGAAGCTCTAAGAAACATAAAAATCACTTCCAGGAAGTAATTTTAGGTAGAAGAGAATTAACATGGATGAGGAAGAAAAGAGAGTTGGTTTTAAAATGGTTTCATTTACTTGTTTTTTTGTTTGTTTATTTATTTGGTCTTTGGAATATAAGAAAACAGTGGCTTTCAGATCAGTATCCCAGTGGACCAAAGGGACCGAGGTCTATCCTGGAGCCCGGCCATTGTTTGACTATCTTGTAATAATACTGGTGAAATACAACCAAATCATTTGAACTATAAGCATCCTCTCTGACAATAAACTTAAGACACCAACATTATATATTAAAGAAAGTAAAGAGAGAATACTGTTTTCTTTAGAGAGAAAATACAGACCCTGGACCAAATCAATAATGTCAGCAAACCTCATGGGTATAAAATATTCTGCTGCCTATCATTTAGAACATGCCTCTACAAGAGGGAAACTGGGCGATAATTTCCCCAGGTTTTATGTTTAATCCAAATATTTTAGATAAGAGGCATCTCTAGTAAAACATTGTATTATTGATTCTTTCCAATATGATAGCTCACAGGAGTTCCTCTTTCCTTCTCAAATACATATGGGGAAATGGAGGTGGGTGGGGGTTAGAGGAAGTATCTAAATAGAGCATAATAATCAACAGTGTGTTTTTTAAAAATAGAAATTTCTATTCAAATTGTTTCCAGAGACAGAAACACACAGAGACAATTCCATGTGACAAGAGTGAAAGAGACCAGAGTGATGCAGCTGCAAATCAAAAAACTGCCAACACCAGTGATTGATGGCCACCACCAGAATCTGGTTAAGACAAAGAAGGATCCTCCCTCCCCTTGAGGCGTCAGAAAGAACATGGTCCTCTCAACACTTTGAGTTTGAACTTCTGGCCTCTAGAGCTGTGATAAAATAAATTTCTGTTCTTTTAAGCTAACAAGTTTGTGGTATCTTGTTATGGTAGCCCTAGAGATGACAGTATTTGATTCCTGAGCTGGCAACTGTATGTTGATTATGTAATGACTATGCCAAGATAATCAACAGACACAAAGATAAAGGCAAAACTGAGACTAAGCCCAGTTCTTTTTATTCCCAGAATAATAAATGATTTTTTAATTAATTTAGATCTCTTTGTCTAACCCCTCTGCTTTTCAGAAGAGTATGTGGGACCAATCAAGTATTAATATGTTATACTTTCATTTTAATTCATCTCAACTTATTTCTAATTCCCCTTACGAGTTCTTACTTGACCCATGAATTATTTAGGAATATATTCTTTAATTTCCATTTGTGATTTTCAACAAATTTCTTTCTGTTAACGATTTCTTATTGCATTCTGTTGTCATCTGAGAGCACTCTTCGTATGGTTTATATCCTTTAAAATGTACTGAAATTTGTTTTATGCTCTAGCATATAGTATATCCATGTGCATTTGAAAAGAATGTATATTCTGATGCTGTTGGGTGGAATGTTTTTTAGATGGCTGTTAGGTCTACTTGATTGATAATGCTGTTCAAGGTTTTTATTTTCTTGTTGATTTTCTGTCTGTTCTGCTATTGAAAGAAGGGTTTTAAAGTATACGACTATTATTGTAGAACTGTCTGTTTCTCTTTTCTGTTGTGTCGATTTTGCTTCATTGTATTTTGAAGTCCTGTTGTTACGTGCATATAAGTTTATAATTATTATGCATTCTAGATGGAATAATCATTTTATCATTTTAAAATGTCTTTGTCTCTGGTAAAAATTTTCGTCTTAAAATGTAATTTTTTTCTGATATTTTCTTAGCCACTCCGGTTTTGTTGTTGTTGTTTTGTTTTGTTTTTACTGTTATGGTATATCTATTCCAACCCTTTTACACTTCACCTATATATTTTCTTTTTTTTTTTTTTTAACATCTTTATTGGGGTATAATTGCTTTACAAAGGTGTGTTAGTTTCCGCTTTATAACAAAGTGAATCAGTTACACGCATACATATGTTCCCATATCTCTTCCCGCTTGCGTCTCCCTCCCTCCCACCCTCCCTATCCCACCCCTCCAGGCGGTCACAAAGCACCGAGCTGATATCTCTGTGCTATGCGGCTGCTTCCACTAGTTATCTACCTTACGTTTGTTAGTGTATATATGTCTATGCGTCTCTCTCGCTTTGTCACAGCTTACCCTTCCCCCTCCCCATATCCTCAAGTTCGTTCTCTAGTAGGTCTCTGTCTTTATTCCTGTCTTACCCCCAGGTTCTTCATGACATTTTTTTTCTTAAATTCCATATATATGTGTTAGCATACGGTATTTGTCTTTCTCTTTCTGACTTACTTCACTCTGTATGACAGACTCTAGGTCTATCCACCTCATTACAAATAGCTGAATTTCATTTCTTTTTATGGCTGAGTAATATTCCATTGTATATATGTGCCACATCTTCTTTATCCATTCATCAGATTACGGGCACTTAGGTTGTTTCCATCTCCGGGCTATTGTAAATAGAGCTGCAATGAACATTTTGGTCCATGACTCTTTTTGAATTTTGGTTTTCTCAGGGTGTATGCCCAGGAGTGGGATTGCTGGGTCATATGGTAGTTCTATTTGTAGATTTTTAAGGAACCTCCATAGTGTTCTCCACAGTGGCTGAACCAATTCACATTCCCACCAGCAGTGAAAGAGTGTTCCCTTTTCTCCACACCCTCTCCAGCATTTATTGTTTCTAGATTTTTGATGATGGCCATTCTGACTGGTGTGAGATGATATCTCATTGTAGTTTTGATTTGCATTTCTCTAATGATTAATGATGTTGATCATTCTTTCATGTGTTTGTTGGCAGTCTGTATATTTTCTTTGGAGAAATGTCTATTTAGATCTTCTGCCCATTTTTGGATTGGCTTGTTTTCTTTTTTTGTTATTGAGCTGCATGTGCTGCTTGTAAATTTTGGAAATTAATCCTTTGTCAGTTGCTTCAGTTGCAAATATTTTCTCCCATTCTGAGGGTTGTCTTTTGGTCTTGTTTATGGTTTCCTTTGCTGTGCGAAAGCTTTGAAGTTTCATTAGGTCCCATTTGTTTATTTTTGTTTTTATTTCCATTTCTCTAGGAGGTGGGTCAAAAAGGATCTTGCTGTGATTTATGTCATAGAGTGTCCTGCCTATGATTTCCTCTAAGAGTTTGATAGTGTCTGGCCTTACATTTAGGTCTTTAATCCATTTTGAGCTTATTTTTGTGCATGCTGTTAGGGAGTGATCTAATCTCATACTTTGACATGTACCTGTCCAGTTTTCCCAGCACAATTTATTGAAGAGGCTGTCCTTTCTCCACTGTACATTCCTGCCTCCTTTATCAAAGATAAGGTGACCATATGTGTGTGGGTTTATCTCTGGGCTTTCTATCCTGCTCCATTGATCTATCTCTCTGTTTTTGTGCCAGTACCATACTGTCTTGATTACTGTAGCTTTGTAGTAGAGTCTGAACTCAGGTAGCCTGATTCCTCCAGCTCCGTGTTTCGTTCTCAAGATAGCTTTGGCTATTTGGGGTCTTTTGTGTTTCCATACAAATTGTGAAATTTTTACTTCTAGCTCTGTGAAAAATGCCAGTGATAGTTTGATAGGGATTGCATTGAATCTGTAGATTGCTTTGGGTAGTAGAGTCATTTTCACAATGTTGATTCTTCCAATCCAAGAACATGGTATATCTCTCCATCTATTTGTATCATCTGTAATTTCTTACATCAGTGTCTTATAATTTTCTTCATATAGGTCTTTTGCCTCCTTAGGTAGGTTTATTCGTAGATATTTTGTTCTTTTTGTTGCAATGGTAAATGGGAGTGTTTTCTTGATTTCACTTTCAGATTTTTCATCGTTAGTGTATAGGAATGCAAGAGATTTCTGTGCATTAATTTTGTTTCCTGCAACTTTACCGAATTCATTGATTAGTTCTAGCAGTTTTCTGGTAGCATCTTTAGGATTCTCTATGTATTGTATCATGTCATCTGCAAACAGTGACAGCTTTACTTCCTCTTTTCCGATTTGGATTCCCTTTATTTCCTTTTCTTCTCTGATTGCTGTGGCTAAAACTTCCAAAATTTTGTTGAATAAGAGTGGTGGGAGTGGGCAACCTTGTCTTTTTCCTGATCTTAGTGGAAATTCTTTCAGTTTTTCACCATTGAGGATGGTGTTGGCTGTGGGTTTGTCATATATGGCCTTTATTATGTTGAGGAAAGTTCCCTCTATGCCTATTTTCTGCAGGGTTTTTATCATAAATGGGTGTTGAATTTTGTCGAAAGCTTTCTCTGCATCTATTGAGATGACCATATGGTTTTTCTCCTTCAATCTGTTAATATGGTGTATCACAGTGATTGATTTGCGTATATTGAAGAATCCTTGCATTCCTGGAATAAACCCCACTTGATCATGGTGTATGATCCTTTGAATGTGCTCTTGGATTCTGTTTGCTAGTATTTTGTTCAGGATTTTTGCATCTATGTTCATCAGTTATATTGGCCTGTAGTTTCCTTTCTTTGTGACATCCTTGTCTGGTTTTGGTATCAGGGTGATGGTGGCCTCGTAGAATGAGTTTGGGAGTGTTCCTCCCTCTGCTATATTTTGGAAGGGTTTGAGAAGGATAGGTGTTAGCTCTTCTCTAAACGTTTGATAGAATTCGCCTGTGAAGCCATCTGGTCCTGGGTTTTTGATTGTTGGAAGATTTTTAATCACAGTTTCAATTTCAGTGCTTGTGATTGTTCTGTTCATATTTTCCGTTTTTTCCTGATTCAGTCTTGGCACCTTGTGCATTTCTAAGAATTTGTCCACTTCTTCCATGTTGTCCATTTTATTGGCATAGAGTTGCTTGTAGTAATCTCTCATGATCTTTTGTATTTCTGCAGTGTCAGTTGTTACTTCTCCTTTTTCATTTCTGATTCTATTGATTTGACTCTTCTCCCTTTTTTTCTTGATGAATCTGGCTAATGGTTTATCAATTTTGTTTATCTGCTCAGAGAACCAGCTTTTAGTTTTATTGATCTTTGCTATCGTTTCCTTCATTTCTTTTTCATTTATTTCTGATCTGATCTTTATGATTTCTGTCCTTCTGCTAACTTTGGGCTTTTTTTCTTCTTCTTTCTCTAATTGCTTTAGACGCAAGTTTAGGTCGTTTATTCGAGATGTTTCCTGTTTCTTAAGGTAGGATTGTATTGCTATAAACTTCCCTCTTAGAAGCGCTTTTGCTGCATCCCATAAGTTTTGGGTCGTCGTGTCTCCATTGTCATTTGCTTCTAGGTATTTTTTGATTTCCTCTTTGACTTCTTCAGTGATCACTTCGTTATTCAGTAGTGTATTGTTTAGCCTCCACGTGATTGTAGTTTTTACAGATCTTTTCCTGTAATTGATGTCTAGTCTCATAGCGTTTTGGTCGGAAAAGGTACTTGATACAATTTCAATTTCCTTAAATTTACCAAGGCTTGATTTGTGACCCAAGATATGATCTATCCTGGAGAATGTTCCACGAGCACTTGAGAAAAATGTGTATTCTGTTGTTTTCGGATTGAATGTCCTATAAATATCAATTAAGTCCATCTTGTTTAACGTATCATTTAAAGCTTGTGTTTCCTTATTTATTTTCATTTTGGATGATCTGTCCATTGGTGAAAGTGGGGTGTTAAAGTCCCCTACTATGAATGTGTTACTGTCGATTTCTCCTTTTATGGCTATTAGTATTTGCCTCGTGTATTGAGGTGCTCCTATGTTGGGTGCATAAATATTTACAATTGTTATATCTTCTTCTTGGATCGATCCCTTGATCATTATGTAGTGTCCTTTGTCTCTTCTAATAGTCTTTATTTTAAAGTCTATTTTGACTGATATGAGAATTGCTACTCCAGCTTTCTTTTGGTTTCCATTTGCATGGAATATCTTTTTCCATCCCCTTACTTTTAGTCTGTATGTGTCTCTAGGTCTGAAGCGGGTCTCTTGTAGACAGCATCTATACGGGTCTTGTTTTTGTATCCATTCAGCCAATCTGTGTCTTTTGGTGGGAGCATTTAGTGTATTTACATTTAAGGTAATTTTCTATATGTATGTTCCTATTCCCATTTTCTTAATTGTTTTGGGTTCGTTATTGTAGGTCTTTTCCTTCTGTTGGGTTTCTTGCCTAGAGAAGTTCCTTTAGCCTTTGTTGTAAAGCTGGTTTGGTGGTGCTGAGCTCTCTCAGCTTTGGCTTGTCTCTAAAGCTTTTAATTGCTCCATCAAATCTGAATGAGATCCTTGCTGGGTAGAGTAATCTTGGTTATAGGTTCTTCTCCTTCATCACTTGAAATATGTCCTGCCAGTCCCTTCTGGCTTGCAGAGTTTCTGCTGAAAGATCAGCTTTTAACCTTATGGGGATTCCCTTGTGTGTTATTTGTTGTTTTTCCCTTGCTGCTTTTAATACGTTTTCTTTGAATTTAATTTTCGACAGTTTCATTAATATGTGTCTTGGCGTATTTCTCCTTGGATTTATCCTGTATGAGACTCTGTGCTTCCTGGAGTTGATTAACTATTTCCTTTCCCATATTAGGGAAGTTTTCAACTATCATCTCTTCAAATATTTTCTCAGTCCCTTTGTTTTTCTCTTCTTCTTCTGGAACCCCTATAATTTGAACGTTGGTGCGTCTAATGTTGTCCCAGATGCCTCTGAGACTGTCCTCAGTTCTTTTCATTCTTTTTTCTTTATTCTGCTCTGCAGTAGTTATTTCCACTATTTTATCTTCCAGGTCACTTATCCGTTCTTCTGCCTGTTATTCTGCTATTAATCCCATCTAGAGTATTTTTATTTTCATTTCTTGCATTGTTCATCATTGTTTGTTTCATCTTTAGTTCTTTTAGGTCCTTGTTAAATGTTTCTTGCATTTTGTCTATTCTATTTCCAAGATATTGGATCCTCTTTACTATCATTATTCTGAATTCTCTTTCAGGTAGACTGCCTATTTCCTCTTCATTGGTTAGGTCTGGTGTGTTTTTATCTTGCTCCTTCATCTGATGTGTGTTTTTCTGTCTTCTCATTTTGCTTCTCTTACTGTGTTTTGGGTCTCCTTTTTGCAGGCTGCACGTTCGTAGTTCCCTTTGTTTTTGGTGTCTGTCCCCAGTGGCTAAAGTTGTTTCAGTGGGTTGTGTAGGCTTCCAGGTGGAGGGCAGTAGTGCCTGTGTTCTGGCGGATGAGGCTGGATCTTGTCTTTCTGGTGGGCAGGTCCACGTCTGTTGGTGTGTTTTGGGGTGTCTGTGGACTTATTATGATTTTCGGCAGCCTCTCTGCTAATGGGTGGGGTTGTGTTCCTGTCTTGCTAGTTGTTTGCCATAGGGTGTCCAGCACTGTAGCTTGCTGGTCGTTGAGTGATTCTGCGTGCTGTGGTTGAGATGGAGATCTCTGGGAGATTTTCGCCATTTGATATTATGTGGAGCTGGGAGGTCTCTTGTGGACCAGTGTCCTGCAGTTGACTCTCCCACCTCAGAGGCACAGCACTGCCTCCTGGCTGCAGCACCAAGAGCCTTTCATCCGCACGTCCAGGTACGTGGGGACTTTCTTCCCTTTTGGGAGGTCTGAGGTCTTCTGCCAGAGTTCAGTAGGTGTTATGTAGGAGTTGTTCCTCGTGTAGATGTATTTCTGGTGTATCTCCGGGCGGCGGGCGCAGGTGCCCGTTTGCGGGCTTCTCTGGGCTCCCGGCTCCCGGCGGCGGGGAGCGGCGAAGGAACCAGGAGGGCTGGCGGGCGGTCTGGGAATGTGGCGGCCGCGCAAGAACGGCCCATGGCCCTCACTCACCGCTCCAGTGCAGCCGCGACACGGGCCCACGCCCACCACCCTCGGGTTCCGCCACAGCCGCTGGACACGCCGCGGACCCGCACGGCTAAGCGGAGCTGGGCTCAGGCGTCAGCCCTCCCGCTCCAACTAACTCCCCAGAAGTATTGCTTGGTGTGCATTTCCAGGCTCTGCCTTCTTTCTCATCTCTTGGTGGCAGGTTGAGGAAGAGGAGAAAAGGTTAAAGTTTTTCATAAACCGGCAGAATAAGCTTATAACATCCTCTCACTATCTCTGCATAGGTTCTAGTCTCTGCAGCACTACATAAGCTTTGCCCGAAGTAATGAACAGTTAAAAGTCAAGTGTAGTACTTCACCAAACGACTTAAAAATGCTTGCGCACTGTAAAGGATTACGTTGCAGAGAGCACACATGGACCCAGAGCAACTTTTGCCAAAAGAGAATATTGTGCTAAATGTACAGCCATAGCTCTTTTCCATATGAAGAAACAGTCAGAAGGATAAAAGAACTGGGTCAAAATCACACAAGTAAGTAGGACAGAATCTGGTCTGTCTGTCGTAAGGGTTGTGTTCTTTAACCAGCAGGCTAGCTTTTCTCAAATCTGATTCATGCATAGAATAACTAAACACCTCTGTTTGCCTTGAATATTCCCTGTTTATACGTAGGGCTGCTGCGGTTTCTCATATTGCCCACTTTGACTCCCAAAAGCAACCGAGAATACACAATAATTTGGTCATTCTATCCATGGACCACTGTGGTGGGACTGCCCAGGAAGCTTATTAAAAGTGCAGCTTCCTGAGCCCTACTCCACATCTAGATAAGTTTTCTTAGGGTTGGCTCAAGAATCCAGGTACAAGTCTTTTTAAGTGCTTTTGTGGAACCCCCCAGGTGAGTCTCTCGCTCCCGTAGTTAATAAACCATTTATTCTGCCTCCCCCAGATGCCCAGCCAGGTCCTATTAAGGTAGAAGTTCCCCCACCACATCAGAGGGATGCTCCCAGCCAAGTAATCTCTGGAGCCTTGGAGAATCTGAATGGTCTCATGCTGGCCCACCTGCCATGACAAAGCTCCTCCAGAGCATTCCCCTTCACATTTTACATTCTACCACTCCCAAAGGCAGTCTGCTCCAATGGGGCCTGACTTCGTGTGTCCTAACGTGCACCCGCTGATTCAAGCAGTTTAGGAATAGAAGGTGCTGTGGTTTTCAACCAGGGTGGCCCAACCTCTAAAATGGTAGTCGAAGCAGTCTCTACCTCCCGGGCACATCGCCTCTGCAACAGCCCCAGTGAACGAATGTCCCATCTTTGCTTTTTCGAGGTCGGCAACAGGGAGTCCCCTCCTAAAGAAGGTTGTCTCTCATTGCCACACTATCAAAGCCTGCCGCAAATGTTCCTTCCCGTAGGCTTGATCAGGCTAAGGGCAGAGTTGTCTCTTTCCTTCTCTGAGTCGGACCAAATCGTCTTAGAAACACCTCTTCACACTGTTGACCATGTTTTTCATGGGAGCTGCTGCTGAGTCTTTCTCTCATCCTTTCATGGTGGAGAGAAAGAGGATTCTAATGAGTTTTACTTCTAGGGGAGAGGGGAGTGTAATGATCATGTTGTCATTTTCTATTATGTCCTTGTGTCATGAATTTGTTTTCAATTTCATGTTAAAATGGGCCCACCATTTCCACTTTGTGAGGTCATTCAGCACCCTCCTTTTGCTCCTTTAACATCTCTCTCAGTATCACTTGGAAATATTTGAAATGGCATGAGCTTGTCCTCACGTTCCTATTAGCTGTAAATCTGGAGCCCCGACGTGAACCTAACCATTGAGCAGAACACCTCTCCACTACCTGTGTAACACTGGGTAGGCCCCTTAACCTCTTGGTTTTCTTAAGTCCTCAGTTGTAAAAATGTGAGGGTGCTATGGATTTATATTTGGGGCACGACAAGGTCGAGAGGAGTGTGTCTTTTCCTTTATTCTTCCAAACTGGAATGTCTTCCCTCTCTTCCGCATGGGTCCAAATCTCACTTGTCCTTCAGGCCGACTGCCAAGGAGCCTTCCCTGATTCCCCAGGCCACACAAATCTCTGCCTCTTAGGGTCAGTGCCATACAACCTAGCTGTCTCTTACGTTAATCTTGTCTCTCAAGCCAAACTCAGAATATGGGTCTCTCTTGCCCTCCCGTGGCCCCTGCGGCTGTGCCAGCCCACCGGCACGCCCCACGTGGGGTGTCTACTAGACTAGGGCATGGGTGGGGAGGCCCAGGGGTGAGGGGCGAGGCAGAGTACCTTTGCCTCTACCCTGTTCTCCTCCACAAAACTGCCCCTCCTCCTCAAGCCTGCCCCTCAAGTCAAAGGTTCCATATATGACGTCACTGGGTAGTGATGCCCCACAGGCGTTCTCAGGGTTTCCATGGCAGCATAACTGTGCAAACGGGCTGCACTCAGAGAAACTTCGCTACCCGTTCTCCACCAGATACCGATCTTTTTGGCTGTCTGTGTGAGAATGTGTGACCGGGTAGTGTCTGTGTACTCTAACCTGTGCTCTGTTCCCTGGGTGGGCAGTGCAGCAGGTACACCCAGACAGGGCAACTCTACAGGCGGTGTGATATACACACAACCTCACCCGGCTGGCACATGTTCCTGTGGGGGTTGCCAACTACGTACAGCTGAGCACTTTCCCCCCAGATGTAAGTAATACCAGTGACCTGGGACGCCTTCAGGGACGCACAGTTCTCACTGCTGAGGACAAGTGAAAGCTCATCCCTGGACAAGTGTGCGGGACGGTTCTGAGCTTTATAAATATAGCCTTACCCTTTGGGCTACAGGATGCTTCCATTCAGACCCTTTCCTGATTGGCCTCTTAACAAAAGACAAGCGCATTTTTGTTGGCAAATTGCAAATGGAGCGGTTTGAGGAAGAGGGCCACTCTTGAACCGCACCTTCAAACCCAGGCACCACTGTGCTATCATGTAGACATCTATATCGGTCCCCTCAGACACATCCCTTACCGAGTTGCTGAGTACTAGGGGTGAGGGTGTTGCCATATTGATGGGAAGACCGTAAGAACGAAGGGGGGGGGCGGTGATGAAGTGCTAATGAGACTGGAGGGCTGAGGAGATGGTGTCCCAGGAGGCTAGGTTGATGTGCGCCTAGACTTGGTACCCAGAACCCGGTTCTGAGTCTCCTGATCACTCTGCCTCAGTATTTGGCCTTGTTCTAATCGACATAAAAGAATTAGACAGCTAGAGTTCAGTGTGGTTGAAATAGGCAGTATAAATGGGGCCCAAGAGGGGTTGCCAAGGTGGGCGGGGTTCTTAACCAATTTATATTAGATTATTTTTTTCCAAAACTTGAAAGACATTTCCATGAAAGCCCCAGAAGTGACACACTGCAAGAAATGTTTTCTCTGCTGTGGAAGGGAGAGATGGAGAGGATCATGAGTGCAATTACTTTCGGGTTCTACTGTTTTCCCTGGGAACGGTGAAGAGACTTCCTCATGTGCTGCAGCCCTAGGCTCTAGGGATTGCTTTTGCAGCCAGTGTCCCTTCTCTAGGGACTCATAGAGATGATGCGCCAAGGCTGTGTTTTGGACGTCAAGTAGATTAAAAGGTCTTCAGCCAGAAACTGGGAGAGACATGAGAGAGGGAAATTCTGGCAGGAGACTGTGCACAGCAGAAGTGACTGATCAGTTCTGATTTTCTTTGCAGCAGCAGTGGCTCCCGCTTCTCATCCTACACCTGGTCATTACCATGTCCTGTACCGCGGGTGTGGAGAAACGCAGTTGGGCTGGCATGGGGAGACATACTGCCTGGTTGGTGGCTACCGGCTCTACGGGGATGTTCCTTTGGCCACGCCAGCTAAGGTAGAAGCAGAGAAGCCAGTCCCCAGACGTGCTCCGAAGAGAAAGCACTCTCTGGAATGGTCGGACGAAGACCTGGGTTGCCCCAGACCCAAAATCCGGCGATTGGAGCTTTCAAGCAGCACAGGAATACAAGGTGCTTTGATTGTCAAGCAGGGTGGCCCAACCTCTGGGCACATCGCCTCTGCAAGAGCCACAGTAAACGAATGTCCCATATTTGCTTTTTCAAGGTGGCAGCAGGGAGTCCCCTCCTAAAGAAGGTTCTCTCTCATTGCCACACTATCCAAGGTTGCCACACATGTTCCTTCCTGTGGGCCTCATCAGGCTAAGGGCAGAGTTGTCTCTTTGCTTCTCTGAGTCGCACCATATGGTCTTAGTAACACCTCTTCACCCTGTTGACCATGTTTTTCACGGGGGCTGCTGCTGAGACTTTATCTCATCCTTTCATGGTGGAGAGAGAGAGGATTCTAATGAATTTTACTTCCAGGGGAGAGGGGAGTGTTATGATTATGTTGTCATTTTCTATTATGTCCTTTTGTCATGAATTTATTTTCAATTTCATGTTAAAATGGGCCCACCATCCCCACTTAGTGAGGTCATTCAGCACCCTCATTTTGCACCTTCAACATCTCTCTCAGTATCACTTGGAAATGTTTGAAATGGCATGAGCTTGTCCTCACATTCCTATCAGCTGTAAATCCGGAGCCCCACCATGAACCTAACCATTGAGCAGAACACCTCTCCACTACCTGTGTAACACTGGGTAGGCCCCTTAACCTCTTGGTCTTTTTAAGTCCATAGTTATAAAAATGTGAAGGTGCTATGAATTTATATTTGGGGCGGGACAAGGTAGAGAAGAGTGTGTCTTTGCTTTTGTTCTTCCAAACTGGAATGTCTTCCCTCTCTTCCCCATGGAAGATGCTCCTTTGGCCTCGCCAGCCAAGGTGGAAGCAGAGAAGCCAGTCCCCAGACGTGCTCCGAAGAGAAAGCACTCTCTGGAAATGCCGGACGAAGACCTGGGTTGCTCCAGACCCAAAATCCGGCAATTGTAGCATGGTGGCAGGAGGCGGACCCCACAGAATCTTGCAGGTGAGTCATCCTGAAGAGAAGGCAATGGTTTAAATGCCTAAGGCAGCGAATGCCTCTTCCTGCACTGACACCCCCCGCCCCCCACTGCCCACTGCCACAGATTAGAACCTGCATCGTTTTGTCTGAGCCTTCCCCAGCCAGGAGCCTCCTTCTATACTAAATGGCCATAAGCCAGGAGCCTCAGAAACTGAGGTTTGTAATGAGAGTCTGCCCTGAACATCCCAGGGCTGAAGCTGGCCTGGAAGAAACCCTGACGTTCCTCTGCTTAATCCTCAGGGGCCCCTTTGTGAGCTGAAGAAAGAAAAGTCTAGAAAAAACGGATACCTGGGAGGGGAAGATGGCGGAAGAGTAAGACGCGGAGATCACCTTCCTCCCCACAGATACACCAGAAATACCTCTACACGTGGAACAACTCCTACAGAACACCTACTGAACGCTGGCAGAAGACCTCAGACCTCCCAAAAGGCAAGAAACTCCCCACATACCTGGGTAGGGCCAAAGAAAAAACGAAAAAACAGAGACAAAAGAATAGGGACGGGACCTGCACCAGTGGGAGGGAGCTGTGAAGGAGGAAAGGATTCCACACACTAGGAAGCCCCTTCGCGGGAGGAGAGTGCGCGTGGCGGAGGGGGGAAGCTTAGGAGCCGCGGAGGAGAGCACAGCCACAGGGGTGCGGAGGGAAAGCGGAGAGATTCCCGCACAGAGGATAGGTGCCAACTGGCGCTCACCAGCCCGAGAGGTTTGTCTGCTCAGCCGCGGGGGTGGGCGGGGCTGCAAGCTGAGGATCGGGCTTTAGTCGGAGCGCAGGGAGAGGACTGGGGTTGGTGGCGTGAACATAGCCTGAAGGGGTTAGTGCACCACGGCTAGCCGGGAGGGAGTCCGGGAAAAGATCTGGAGCTGCCGAAGAGGCAAGAGACATTTTCTTCCCTCTTTGTTTCCTACTGCGCGAGGAGAGGGGATTAAGAGCGCTGCTTAAAGGAGCTCCAGAGACGGGCGCGAGTCGTGGCTAAAAGCGCGGACCCCAGAGACGGGCGTGAGACGCTAAGGCTGCTGCTGCCGCCACCAAGAAGGCTGTGTGCGAGCACAGGTCACTATCCACACCCCGCTTCCGCGGAGCCTGTGCAGCCCGCCACTGCCAGGTTCCCGGGATCCAGGGACAAATTCCCCGGGAGAACGCACGGTGAGCCTCAGGCTGGTGCAAAGTCACGCCGGCCCGTGGCGCCGCAGGCTCGCCCCGCACTCCGTGCCCCGCACTCCGTGCCCCCCCCTCCCCCCGGCCTGAGTGAGCCAGAGCCCCCGAATCAGCGGCTCCTTTAACCCCGTCTTGTCTGAGTGAAAAACAGACGCCCTCCAGCGACCTACACGCAGAGGCGGGGCCAAATCCAAAGCTGAGCCCCTGGGAGCGGTGCAAACAAAGAACAGAAAGGGAAATCTCTCCCAGCAGCCTCAGAAGCAGCGGATTAAAGCTCCACAATCAACTTGATGTACCCCGCATCTGTGGAATACATGAATAGACAACGAATCATCCCAAATTGAGCAGGTGGACTTTGAGAGCAAGATTTATCATTTTTTCCCCTTTACCTCTTTTTGTGAGTGTGTATGTGTATGCTTCTCTGTGAGATTTTGCCTGTATAGCTCTGCTTCCACCATTTGTTCTAGGGTTCTATCTGTTTTTTAAAAAATTTTTTTCTTAATAACTATTTTTATTTTAATAACTTTATTTTACATTACTTTATCTTCTTTCTTTCTTTCTTTCTCTCTCTCTTTCTTTCTTTCTTACTTTCTTTCTCTCTTTCTTTCTTTCTTTCTTTCTTTCCTTCCTTCCTTCCTTCCTTCCTTCCTTCCTTCCTTCCTTCCTTCCTTCCTTCTTTCCTTCCCTCATTTAGACAAAGAATCATCCCAAATTGAGGAGGTGGACTTTGAGAGCAAGATTTATGATTTTTTTCCCCTATTCCTCTTTTTGTGAGTTTGTAAGTGTATGCTTCTGTATGAGATTTTGTCTGTATAGCTTTGCTTCCACCATTTATCCAAAGGTTCTATCCGTTCGTTTTTTTTTCTTAATAAGTAATTTTTAATTTAATAGCTTTATTATATTTTACTTTATTTTACTTTATCTTCTTTCTTTCTTTCCTTTTTCCTTCCTTCCCTCCTCCCTTCCTTCCTTCCTCCCACCGTCCCTCCCTCCCTCCATCCTTTCTTTCTTTCCTTCTTTCCTTCTTTTCTTCTTTCTTTCTTCCTTCCTTCCTTCCTTAAATTAAATTCAATATAGATATTTAAATTTAAGGTAAAACTAAATTATAATTTGAAATTATATGTGGAGTTTTATTTCCTAAAGAATATTTTGGAAATTTCAACTCCTATTTTAACTTATATTTTCAGAGAAGGTATTTGGTCCAAATGAAGAATATCTTCAATTATTGTTCTTCTATTGCAAGCAAAAAAGGATTTATACTTCTTTTCATGAAGTATGGTTGTTTGACAACAGAAGGATAAATATTTTATATTTTTAGAAACAACAGTCAGGCTACTGATATTCTTAATGAGTTTTAATAAATCTGAATGCTTCTTATCATCTACTCTTTAGCTGGTACCTGAGGAGTTGTATACCTCCGGGAAGATATGTGCTCCAGACCCGTAAATATGCAGTTCACAGAGCCCACCACCAGAGGACAATAATGAAGTAAAATCTTGAAACCATGTAGTGAAAATAGTGGGAGTTTAAATAAAAGCAACATTTCACAGTATGCTTTTCTGACCAATGTTATATCTAATAACCTAATGGATTATATGTACATGGATTCTGAAAAGTCAGCAGCACACTTCGCTGGTCAATTTCTATGATAAGGGGAACGGAATTTGAGTGTAGAAAAACAGTATACTTACATCTTAAAATTCCACCCCTACAGAATCTACTCACTATTGAAAACTGGTAAGAATAATAGCTTTCTGTGTCTCAGTGACCAGTTAACATTTTCAAGAGTAGAATTTATCTTCCTATGATGCTCAAATACACAGGGAAAATGCATATCTAGGACAGTGGATAAACTCTATATGACATGAGAAAATAGTTATTCAAATGGAAAAAGTATAAGATCTACAAGGCACAGTTTTATATGCATTAGTGTGGATATATATGTAAAGAAGCTCTAAGAAACATAAAAATCACTTCCAGGAAGTAATTTTAGGTAGAAGAGAATTAACATGGATGAGGAAGAAAAGAGAGTTGGTTTTAAAATGGTTTCATTTACTTGTTTTTTTGTTTGTTTATTTATTTGGTCTTTGGAATATAAGAAAACAGTGGCTTTCAGATCAGTATCCCAGTGGACCAAAGGGACCGAGGTCTATCCTGGAGCCCGGCCATTGTTTGACTATCTTGTAATAATACTGGTGAAATACAACCAAATCATTTGAACTATAAGCATCCTCTCTGACAATAAACTTAAGACACCAACATTATATATTAAAGAAAGTAAAGAGAGAATACTGTTTTCTTTAGAGAGAAAATACAGACCCTGGACCAAATCAATAATGTCAGCAAACCTCATGGGTATAAAATATTCTGCTGCCTATCATTTAGAACATGCCTCTACAAGAGGGAAACTGGGCGATAATTTCCCCAGGTTTTATGTTTAATCCAAATATTTTAGATAAGAGGCATCTCTAGTAAAACATTGTATTATTGATTCTTTCCAATATGATAGCTCACAGGAGTTCCTCTTTCCTTCTCAAATACATATGGGGAAATGGAGGTGGGTGGGGGTTAGAGGAAGTATCTAAATAGAGCATAATAATCAACAGTGTGTTTTTTAAAAATAGAAATTTCTATTCAAATTGTTTCCAGAGACAGAAACACACAGAGACAATTCCATGTGACAAGAGTGAAAGAGACCAGAGTGATGCAGCTGCAAATCAAAAAACTGCCAACACCAGTGATTGATGGCCACCACCAGAATCTGGTTAAGACAAAGAAGGATCCTCCCTCCCCTTGAGGCGTCAGAAAGAACATGGTCCTCTCAACACTTTGAGTTTGAACTTCTGGCCTCTAGAGCTGTGATAAAATAAATTTCTGTTCTTTTAAGCTAACAAGTTTGTGGTATCTTGTTATGGTAGCCCTAGAGATGACAGTATTTGATTCCTGAGCTGGCAACTGTATGTTGATTATGTAATGACTATGCCAAGATAATCAACAGACACAAAGATAAAGGCAAAACTGAGACTAAGCCCAGTTCTTTTTATTCCCAGAATAATAAATGATTTTTTAATTAATTTAGATCTCTTTGTCTAACCCCTCTGCTTTTCAGAAGAGTATGTGGGACCAATCAAGTATTAATATGTTATACTTTCATTTTAATTCATCTCAACTTATTTCTAATTCCCCTTACGAGTTCTTACTTGACCCATGAATTATTTAGGAATATATTCTTTAATTTCCATTTGTGATTTTCAACAAATTTCTTTCTGTTAACGATTTCTTATTGCATTCTGTTGTCATCTGAGAGCACTCTTCGTATGGTTTATATCCTTTAAAATGTACTGAAATTTGTTTTATGCTCTAGCATATAGTATATCCATGTGCATTTGAAAAGAATGTATATTCTGATGCTGTTGGGTGGAATGTTTTTTAGATGGCTGTTAGGTCTACTTGATTGATAATGCTGTTCAAGGTTTTTATTTTCTTGTTGATTTTCTGTCTGTTCTGCTATTGAAAGAAGGGTTTTAAAGTATACGACTATTATTGTAGAACTGTCTGTTTCTCTTTTCTGTTGTGTCGATTTTGCTTCATTGTATTTTGAAGTCCTGTTGTTACGTGCATATAAGTTTATAATTATTATGCATTCTAGATGGAATAATCATTTTATCATTTTAAAATGTCTTTGTCTCTGGTAAAAATTTTCGTCTTAAAATGTAATTTTTTTCTGATATTTTCTTAGCCACTCCGGTTTTGTTGTTGTTGTTTTGTTTTGTTTTTACTGTTATGGTATATCTATTCCAACCCTTTTACACTTCACCTATATATTTTCTTTTTTTTTTTTTTTAACATCTTTATTGGGGTATAATTGCTTTACAAAGGTGTGTTAGTTTCCGCTTTATAACAAAGTGAATCAGTTACACGCATACATATGTTCCCATATCTCTTCCCGCTTGCGTCTCCCTCCCTCCCACCCTCCCTATCCCACCCCTCCAGGCGGTCACAAAGCACCGAGCTGATATCTCTGTGCTATGCGGCTGCTTCCACTAGTTATCTACCTTACGTTTGTTAGTGTATATATGTCTATGCGTCTCTCTCGCTTTGTCACAGCTTACCCTTCCCCCTCCCCATATCCTCAAGTTCGTTCTCTAGTAGGTCTCTGTCTTTATTCCTGTCTTACCCCCAGGTTCTTCATGACATTTTTTTTCTTAAATTCCATATATATGTGTTAGCATACGGTATTTGTCTTTCTCTTTCTGACTTACTTCACTCTGTATGACAGACTCTAGGTCTATCCACCTCATTACAAATAGCTGAATTTCATTTCTTTTTATGGCTGAGTAATATTCCATTGTATATATGTGCCACATCTTCTTTATCCATTCATCAGATTACGGGCACTTAGGTTGTTTCCATCTCCGGGCTATTGTAAATAGAGCTGCAATGAACATTTTGGTCCATGACTCTTTTTGAATTTTGGTTTTCTCAGGGTGTATGCCCAGGAGTGGGATTGCTGGGTCATATGGTAGTTCTATTTGTAGATTTTTAAGGAACCTCCATAGTGTTCTCCACAGTGGCTGAACCAATTCACATTCCCACCAGCAGTGAAAGAGTGTTCCCTTTTCTCCACACCCTCTCCAGCATTTATTGTTTCTAGATTTTTGATGATGGCCATTCTGACTGGTGTGAGATGATATCTCATTGTAGTTTTGATTTGCATTTCTCTAATGATTAATGATGTTGATCATTCTTTCATGTGTTTGTTGGCAGTCTGTATATTTTCTTTGGAGAAATGTCTATTTAGATCTTCTGCCCATTTTTGGATTGGCTTGTTTTCTTTTTTTGTTATTGAGCTGCATGTGCTGCTTGTAAATTTTGGAAATTAATCCTTTGTCAGTTGCTTCAGTTGCAAATATTTTCTCCCATTCTGAGGGTTGTCTTTTGGTCTTGTTTATGGTTTCCTTTGCTGTGCGAAAGCTTTGAAGTTTCATTAGGTCCCATTTGTTTATTTTTGTTTTTATTTCCATTTCTCTAGGAGGTGGGTCAAAAAGGATCTTGCTGTGATTTATGTCATAGAGTGTCCTGCCTATGATTTCCTCTAAGAGTTTGATAGTGTCTGGCCTTACATTTAGGTCTTTAATCCATTTTGAGCTTATTTTTGTGCATGCTGTTAGGGAGTGATCTAATCTCATACTTTGACATGTACCTGTCCAGTTTTCCCAGCACAATTTATTGAAGAGGCTGTCCTTTCTCCACTGTACATTCCTGCCTCCTTTATCAAAGATAAGGTGACCATATGTGTGTGGGTTTATCTCTGGGCTTTCTATCCTGCTCCATTGATCTATCTCTCTGTTTTTGTGCCAGTACCATACTGTCTTGATTACTGTAGCTTTGTAGTAGAGTCTGAACTCAGGTAGCCTGATTCCTCCAGCTCCGTGTTTCATTCTCAAGATAGCTTTGGCTATTTGGGGTCTTTTGTGTTTCCATACAAATTGTGAAATTTTTACTTCTAGCTCTGTGAAAAATGCCAGTGATAGTTTGATAGGGATTGCATTGAATCTGTAGATTGCTTTGGGTAGTAGAGTCATTTTCACAATGTTGATTCTTCCAATCCAAGAACATGGTATATCTCTCCATCTATTTGTATCATCTGTAATTTCTTACATCAGTGTCTTATAATTTTCTTCATATAGGTCTTTTGCCTCCTTAGGTAGGTTTATTCGTAGATATTTTGTTCTTTTTGTTGCAATGGTAAATGGGAGTGTTTTCTTGATTTCACTTTCAGATTTTTCATCGTTAGTGTATAGGAATGCAAGAGATTTCTGTGCATTAATTTTGTTTCCTGCAACTTTACCGAATTCATTGATTAGTTCTAGCAGTTTTCTGGTAGCATCTTTAGGATTCTCTATGTATTGTATCATGTCATCTGCAAACAGTGACAGCTTTACTTCCTCTTTTCCGATTTGGATTCCCTTTATTTCCTTTTCTTCTCTGATTGCTGTGGCTAAAACTTCCAAAATTTTGTTGAATAAGAGTGGTGGGAGTGGGCAACCTTGTCTTTTTCCTGATCTTAGTGGAAATTCTTTCAGTTTTTCACCATTGAGGATGGTGTTGGCTGTGGGTTTGTCATATATGGCCTTTATTATGTTGAGGAAAGTTCCCTCTATGCCTATTTTCTGCAGGGTTTTTATCATAAATGGGTGTTGAATTTTGTCGAAAGCTTTCTCTGCATCTATTGAGATGACCATATGGTTTTTCTCCTTCAATCTGTTAATATGGTGTATCACAGTGATTGATTTGCGTATATTGAAGAATCCTTGCATTCCTGGAATAAACCCCACTTGATCATGGTGTATGATCCTTTGAATGTGCTCTTGGATTCTGTTTGCTAGTATTTTGTTCAGGATTTTTGCATCTATGTTCATCAGTTATATTGGCCTGTAGTTTCCTTTCTTTGTGACATCCTTGTCTGGTTTTGGTATCAGGGTGATGGTGGCCTCGTAGAATGAGTTTGGGAGTGTTCCTCCCTCTGCTATATTTTGGAAGGGTTTGAGAAGGATAGCTGTTAGCTCTTCTCTAAACGTTTGATAGAATTCGCCTGTGAAGCCATCTGGTCCTGGGTTTTTGATTGTTGGAAGATTTTTAATCACAGTTTCAATTTCAGTGCTTGTGATTGTTCTGTTCATATTTTCCGTTTTTTCCTGATTCAGTCTTGGCACCTTGTGCATTTCTAAGAATTTGTCCACTTCTTCCATGTTGTCCATTTTATTGGCATAGAGTTGCTTGTAGTAATCTCTCATGATCTTTTGTATTTCTGCAGTGTCAGTTGTTACTTCTCCTTTTTCATTTCTGATTCTATTGATTTGACTCTTCTCCCTTTTTTTCTTGATGAATCTGGCTAATGGTTTATCAATTTTGTTTATCTGCTCAGAGAACCAGCTTTTAGTTTTATTGATCTTTGCTATCGTTTCCTTCATTTCTTTTTCATTTATTTCTGATCTGATCTTTATGATTTCTGTCCTTCTGCTAACTTTGGGCTTTTTTTCTTCTTCTTTCTCTAATTGCTTTAGACGCAAGTTTAGGTCGTTTATTCGAGATGTTTCCTGTTTCTTAAGGTAGGATTGTATTGCTATAAACTTCCCTCTTAGAAGCGCTTTTGCTGCATCCCATAAGTTTTGGGTCGTCGTGTCTCCATTGTCATTTGCTTCTAGGTATTTTTTGATTTCCTCTTTGACTTCTTCAGTGATCACTTCGTTATTCAGTAGTGTATTGTTTAGCCTCCACGTGATTGTAGTTTTTACAGATCTTTTCCTGTAATTGATGTCTAGTCTCATAGCGTTTTGGTCGGAAAAGGTACTTGATACAATTTCAATTTCCTTAAATTTACCAAGGCTTGATTTGTGACCCAAGATATGATCTATCCTGGAGAATGTTCCACGAGCACTTGAGAAAAATGTGTATTCTGTTGTTTTCGGATTGAATGTCCTATAAATATCAATTAAGTCCATCTTGTTTAACGTATCATTTAAAGCTTGTGTTTCCTTATTTATTTTCATTTTGGATGATCTGTCCATTGGTGAAAGTGGGGTGTTAAAGTCCCCTACTATGAATGTGTTACTGTCGATTTCTCCTTTTATGGCTATTAGTATTTGCCTCGTGTATTGAGGTGCTCCTATGTTGGGTGCATAAATATTTACAATTGTTATATCTTCTTCTTGGATCGATCCCTTGATCATTATGTAGTGTCCTTTGTCTCTTCTAATAGTCTTTATTTTAAAGTCTATTTTGACTGATATGAGAATTGCTACTCCAGCTTTCTTTTGGTTTCCATTTGCATGGAATATCTTTTTCCATCCCCTTACTTTTAGTCTGTATGTGTCTCTAGGTCTGAAGCGGGTCTCTTGTAGACAGCATCTATACGGGTCTTGTTTTTGTATCCATTCAGCCAATCTGTGTCTTTTGGTGGGAGCATTTAGTGTATTTACATTTAAGGTAATTTTCTATATGTATGTTCCTATTCCCATTTTCTTAATTGTTTTGGGTTCGTTATTGTAGGTCTTTTCCTTCTGTTGGGTTTCTTGCCTAGAGAAGTTCCTTTAGCCTTTGTTGTAAAGCTGGTTTGGTGGTGCTGAGCTCTCTCAGCTTTGGCTTGTCTCTAAAGCTTTTAATTGCTCCATCAAATCTGAATGAGATCCTTGCTGGGTAGAGTAATCTTGGTTATAGGTTCTTCTCCTTCATCACTTGAAATATGTCCTGCCAGTCCCTTCTGGCTTGCAGAGTTTCTGCTGAAAGATCAGCTTTTAACCTTATGGGGATTCCCTTGTGTGTTATTTGTTGTTTTTCCCTTGCTGCTTTTAATACGTTTTCTTTGAATTTAATTTTCGACAGTTTCATTAATATGTGTCTTGGCGTATTTCTCCTTGGATTTATCCTGTATGAGACTCTGTGCTTCCTGGAGTTGATTAACTATTTCCTTTCCCATATTAGGGAAGTTTTCAACTATCATCTCTTCAAATATTTTCTCAGTCCCTTTGTTTTTCTCTTCTTCTTCTGGAACCCCTATAATTTGAATGTTGGTGCGTCTAATGTTGTCCCAGATGCCTCTGAGACTGTCCTCAGTTCTTTTCATTCTTTTTTCTTTATTCTGCTCTGCAGTAGTTATTTCCACTATTTTATCTTCCAGGTCACTTATCCGTTCTTCTGCCTGTTATTCTGCTATTAATCCCATCTAGAGTATTTTTATTTTCATTTCTTGCATTGTTCATCATTGTTTGTTTCATCTTTAGTTCTTTTAGGTCCTTGTTAAATGTTTCTTGCATTTTGTCTATTCTATTTCCAAGATATTGGATCCTCTTTACTATCATTATTCTGAATTCTCTTTCAGGTAGACTGCCTATTTCCTCTTCATTGGTTAGGTCTGGTGTGTTTTTATCTTGCTCCTTCATCTGATGTGTGTTTTTCTGTCTTCTCATTTTGCTTCTCTTACTGTGTTTTGGGTCTCCTTTTTGCAGGCTGCACGTTCGTAGTTCCCTTTGTTTTTGGTGTCTGTCCCCAGTGGCTAAAGTTGTTTCAGTGGGTTGTGTAGGCTTCCAGGTGGAGGGCAGTAGTGCCTGTGTTCTGGCGGATGAGGCTGGATCTTGTCTTTCTGGTGGGCAGGTCCACGTCTGTTGGTGTGTTTTGGGGTGTCTGTGGACTTATTATGATTTTCGGCAGCCTCTCTGCTAATGGGTGGGGTTGTGTTCCTGTCTTGCTAGTTGTTTGCCATAGGGCGTCCAGCACTGTAGCTTGCTGGTCGTTGAGTGATTCTGCGTGCTGTGGTTGAGATGGAGATCTCTGGGAGATTTTCGCCATTTGATATTATGTGGAGCTGGGAGGTCTCTTGTGGACCAGTGTCCTGCAGTTGACTCTCCCACCTCAGAGGCACAGCACTGCCTCCTGGCTGCAGCACCAAGAGCCTTTCATCCGCACGTCCAGGTACGTGGGGACTTTCTTCCCTTTTGGGAGGTCTGAGGTCTTCTGCCAGAGTTCAGTAGGTGTTATGTAGGAGTTGTTCCTCGTGTAGATGTATTTCTGGTGTATCTCCGGGCGGCGGGCACAGGTGCCCGTTTGCGGGCTTCTCTGGGCTCCCGGCTCCCGGCGGCGGGGAGCGGCGAAGGAACCAGGAGGGCTGGCGGGCGGTCTGGGAATGTGGCGGCCGCGCAAGAACGGCCCATGGCCCTCACTCACCGCTCCAGTGCAGCCGCGACACGGGCCCACGCCCACCACCCTCGGGTTCCGCCACAGCCGCTGGACACGCCGCGGACCCGCACGGCTAAGCGGAGCTGGGCTCAGGCGTCAGCCCTCCCGCTCCAACTAACTCCCCAGAAGTATTGCTTGGTGTGCATTTCCAGGCTCTGCCTTCTTTCTCATCTCTTGGTGGCAGGTTGAGGAAGAGGAGAAAAGGTTAAAGTTTTTCATAAACCGGCAGAATAAGCTTATAACATCCTCTCACTATCTCTGCATAGGTTCTAGTCTCTGCAGCACTACATAAGCTTTGCCCGAAGTAATGAACAGTTAAAAGTCAAGTGTAGTACTTCACCAAACGACTTAAAAATGCTTGCGCACTGTAAAGGATTACGTTGCAGAGAGCACACATGGACCCAGAGCAACTTTTGCCAAAAGAGAATATTGTGCTAAATGTACAGCCATAGCTCTTTTCCATATGAAGAAACAGTCAGAAGGATAAAAGAACTGGGTCAAAATCACACAAGTAAGTAGGACAGAATCTGGTCTGTCTGTCGTAAGGGTTGTGTTCTTTAACCAGCAGGCTAGCTTTTCTCAAATCTGATTCATGCATAGAATAACTAAACACCTCTGTTTGCCTTGAATATTCCCTGTTTATACGTAGGGCTGCTGCGGTTTCTCATATTGCCCACTTTGACTCCCAAAAGCAACCGAGAATACACAATAATTTGGTCATTCTATCCATGGACCACTGTGGTGGGACTGCCCAGGAAGCTTATTAAAAGTGCAGCTTCCTGAGCCCTACTCCACATCTAGATAAGTTTTCTTAGGGTTGGCTCAAGAATCCAGGTACAAGTCTTTTTAAGTGCTTTTGTGGAACCCCCCAGGTGAGTCTCTCGCTCCCGTAGTTAATAAACCATTTATTCTGCCTCCCCCAGATGCCCAGCCAGGTCCTATTAAGGTAGAAGTTCCCCCACCACATCAGAGGGATGCTCCCAGCCAAGTAATCTCTGGAGCCTTGGAGAATCTGAATGGTCTCATGCTGGCCCACCTGCCATGACAAAGCTCCTCCAGAGCATTCCCCTTCACATTTTACATTCTACCACTCCCAAAGGCAGTCTGCTCCAATGGGGCCTGACTTCGTGTGTCCTAACGTGCACCCGCTGATTCAAGCAGTTTAGGAATAGAAGGTGCTGTGGTTTTCAACCAGGGTGGCCCAACCTCTAAAATGGTAGTCGAAGCAGTCTCTACCTCCCGGGCACATCGCCTCTGCAACAGCCCCAGTGAACGAATGTCCCATCTTTGCTTTTTCGAGGTCGGCAACAGGGAGTCCCCTCCTAAAGAAGGTTGTCTCTCATTGCCACACTATCAAAGCCTGCCGCAAATGTTCCTTCCCGTAGGCTTGATCAGGCTAAGGGCAGAGTTGTCTCTTTCCTTCTCTGAGTCGGACCAAATCGTCTTAGAAACACCTCTTCACACTGTTGACCATGTTTTTCATGGGAGCTGCTGCTGAGTCTTTCTCTCATCCTTTCATGGTGGAGAGAAAGAGGATTCTAATGAGTTTTACTTCTAGGGGAGAGGGGAGTGTAATGATCATGTTGTCATTTTCTATTATGTCCTTGTGTCATGAATTTGTTTTCAATTTCATGTTAAAATGGGCCCACCATTTCCACTTTGTGAGGTCATTCAGCACCCTCCTTTTGCTCCTTTAACATCTCTCTCAGTATCACTTGGAAATATTTGAAATGGCATGAGCTTGTCCTCACGTTCCTATTAGCTGTAAATCTGGAGCCCCGACGTGAACCTAACCATTGAGCAGAACACCTCTCCACTACCTGTGTAACACTGGGTAGGCCCCTTAACCTCTTGGTTTTCTTAAGTCCTCAGTTGTAAAAATGTGAGGGTGCTATGGATTTATATTTGGGGCACGACAAGGTCGAGAGGAGTGTGTCTTTTCCTTTATTCTTCCAAACTGGAATGTCTTCCCTCTCTTCCGCATGGGTCCAAATCTCACTTGTCCTTCAGGCCGACTGCCAAGGAGCCTTCCCTGATTCCCCAGGCCACACAAATCTCTGCCTCTTAGGGTCAGTGCCATACAACCTAGCTGTCTCTTACGTTAATCTTGTCTCTCAAGCCAAACTCAGAATATGGGTCTCTCTTGCCCTCCCGTGGCCCCTGCGGCTGTGCCAGCCCACCGGCACGCCCCACGTGGGGTGTCTACTAGACTAGGGCATGGGTGGGGAGGCCCAGGGGTGAGGGGCGAGGCAGAGTACCTTTGCCTCTACCCTGTTCTCCTCCACAAAACTGCCCCTCCTCCTCAAGCCTGCCCCTCAAGTCAAAGGTTCCATATATGACGTCACTGGGTAGTGATGCCCTCACAGGCGTTCTCAGGGTTTCCATGGCAGCATAACTGTGCAAACGGGCTGCACTCAGAGAAACTTCGCTACCCGTTCTCCACCAGATACCGATCTTTTTGGCTGTCTGTGTGAGAATGTGTGACCGGGTAGTGTCTGTGTACTCTAACCTGTGCTCTGTTCCCTGGGTGGGCAGTGCAGCAGGTACACCCAGACAGGGCAACTCTACAGGCGGTGTGATATACACACAACCTCACCCGGCTGGCACATGTTCCTGTGGGGGTTGCCAACTACGTACAGCTGAGCACTTTCCCCCCAGATGTAAGTAATACCAGTGACCTGGGACGCCTTCAGGGACGCACAGTTCTCACTGCTGAGGACAAGTGAAAGCTCATCCCTGGACAAGTGTGCGGGACGGTTCTGAGCTTTATAAATATAGCCTTACCCTTTGGGCTACAGGATGCTTCCATTCAGACCCTTTCCTGATTGGCCTCTTAACAAAAGACAAGCGCATTTTTGTTGGCAAATTGCAAATGGAGCGGTTTGAGGAAGAGGGCCACTCTTGAACCGCACCTTCAAACCCAGGCACCACTGTGCTATCATGTAGACATCTATATCGGTCCCCTCAGACACATCCCTTACCGAGTTGCTGAGTACTAGGGGTGAGGGTGTTGCCATATTGATGGGAAGACCGTAAGAACGAAGGGGGGGGCGGTGATGAAGTGCTAATGAGACTGGAGGGCTGAGGAGATGGTGTCCCAGGAGGCTAGGTTGATGTGAGCCTAGACTTGGTACCCAGAACCCGGTTCTGAGTCTCCTGATCACTCTGCCTCAGTATTTGGCCTTGTTCTAATCGACATAAAAGTATTAGACAGCTAGAGTTCAGTGTGGTTGAAATAGGCAGTATAAATGGGGCCCAAGAGGGGTTGCCAAGGTGGGCGGGGTTCTTAACCAATTTATATTAGATTATTTTTTTCCAAAACTTGAAAGACATTTCCATGAAAGCCCCAGAAGTGACACACTGCAAGAAATGTTTTCTCTGCTGTGGAAGGGAGAGATGGAGAGGATCATGATTGCAATTACTTTCGGGTTCTACTGTTTTCCCTGGGAACGGTGAAGAGACTTCCTCATGTGCTGCAGCCCTAGGCTCTAGGGATTGCTTTTGCAGCCAGTGTCCCTTCTCTAGGGACTCATAGAGATGATGCGCCAAGGCTGTGTTTTGGACGTCAAGTAGATTAAAAGGTCTTCAGCCAGAAACTGGGAGAGACATGAGAGAGGGAAATTCTGGCAGGAGACTGTGCACAGCAGAAGTGACTGATCAGTTCTGATTTTCTTTGCAGCAGCAGTGGCTCCCGCTTCTCATCCTACACCTGGTCATTACCATGTCCTGTACCGCGGGTGTGGAGAAACGCAGTTGGGCTGGCATGGGGAGACATACTGCCTGGTTGGTGGCTACCGGCTCTACGGGGATGTTCCTTTGGCCACGCCAGCTAAGGTAGAAGCAGAGAAGCCAGTCCCCAGACGTGCTCCGAAGAGAAAGCACTCTCTGGAATGGTCGGACGAAGACCTGGGTTGCCCCAGACCCAAAATCCGGCGATTGGAGCTTTCAAGCAGCACAGGAATACAAGGTGCTTTGATTGTCAAGCAGGGTGGCCCAACCTCTGGGCACATCGCCTCTGCAAGAGCCACAGTAAACGAATGTCCCATGTTTGCTTTTTCAAGGTGGCAGCAGGGAGTCCCCTCCTAAAGAAGGTTCTCTCTCATTGCCACACTATCCAAGGTTGCCACACATGTTCCTTCCTGTGGGCCTCATCAGGCTAAGGGCAGAGCTGTCTCTTTGCTTCTCTGAGTCGCACCATATGGTCTTAGTAACACCTCTTCACCCTGTTGACCATGTTTTTCACGGGGGCTGCTGCTGAGACTTTATCTCATCCTTTCATGGTGGAGAGAGAGAGGATTCTAATGAATTTTACTTCCAGGGGAGAGGGGAGTGTTATGATTATGTTGTCATTTTCTATTATGTCCTTTTGTCATGAATTTATTTTCAATTTCATGTTAAAATGGGCCCACCATCCCCACTTAGTGAGGTCATTCAGCACCCTCATTTTGCACCTTCAACATCTCTCTCAGTATCACTTGGAAATGTTTGAAATGGCATGAGCTTGTCCTCACATTCCTATCAGCTGTAAATCCGGAGCCCCACCATGAACCTAACCATTGAGCAGAACACCTCTCCACTACCTGTGTAACACTGGGTAGGCCCCTTAACCTCTTGGTCTTTTTAAGTCCATAGTTATAAAAATGTGAAGGTGCTATGAATTTATATTTGGGGCGGGACAAGGTAGAGAAGAGTGTGTCTTTGCTTTTGTTCTTCCAAACTGGAATGTCTTCCCTCTCTTCCCCATGGAAGATGCTCCTTTGGCCTCGCCAGCCAAGGTGGAAGCAGAGAAGCCAGTCCCCAGACGTGCTCCGAAGAGAAAGCACTCTCTGGAAATGCCGGACGAAGACCTGGGTTGCTCCAGACCCAAAATCCGGCAATTGTAGCATGGTGGCAGGAGGCGGACCCCACAGAATCTTGCAGGTGAGTCATCCTGAAGAGAAGGCAATGGTTTAAATGCCTAAGGCAGCGAATGCCTCTTCCTGCACTGACACCCCCCGCCCCCCACTGCCCACTGCCACAGATTAGAACCTGCATCGTTTTGTCTGAGCCTTCCCCAGCCAGGAGCCTCCTTCTATACTAAATGGCCATAAGCCAGGAGCCTCAGAAACTGAGGTTTGTAATGAGAGTCTGCCCTGAACATCCCAGGGCTGAAGCTGGCCTGGAAGAAACCCTGACGTTCCTCTGCTTAATCCTCAGGGGCCCCTTTGTGAGCTGAAGAAAGAAAAGTCTAGAAAAAACGGATACCTGGGAGGGGAAGATGGCGGAAGAGTAAGACGCGGAGATCACCTTCCTCCCCACAGATACACCAGAAATACCTCTACACGTGGAACAACTCCTACAGAACACCTACTGAACGCTGGCAGAAGACCTCAGACCTCCCAAAAGGCAAGAAACTCCCCACATACCTGGGTAGGGCCAAAGAAAAAACGAAAAAACAGAGACAAAAGAATAGGGACGGGACCTGCACCAGTGGGAGGGAGCTGTGAAGGAGGAAAGGATTCCACACACTAGGAAGCCCCTTCGCGGGAGGAGAGTGCGCGTGGCGGAGGGGGGAAGCTTAGGAGCCGCGGAGGAGAGCACAGCCACAGGGGTGCGGAGGGAAAGCGGAGAGATTCCCGCACAGAGGATAGGTGCCAACTGGCGCTCACCAGCCCGAGAGGTTTGTCTGCTCAGCCGCGGGGGTGGGCGGGGCTGCAAGCTGAGGATCGGGCTTTAGTCGGAGCGCAGGGAGAGGACTGGGGTTGGTGGCGTGAACATAGCCTGAAGGGGTTAGTGCACCACGGCTAGCCGGGAGGGAGTCCGGGAAAAGATCTGGAGCTGCCGAAGAGGCAAGAGACATTTTCTTCCCTCTTTGTTTCCTACTGCGCGAGGAGAGGGGATTAAGAGCGCTGCTTAAAGGAGCTCCAGAGACGGGCGCGAGTCGTGGCTAAAAGCGCGGACCCCAGAGACGGGCGTGAGACGCTAAGGCTGCTGCTGCCGCCACCAAGAAGGCTGTGTGCGAGCACAGGTCACTATCCACACCCCGCTTCCGCGGAGCCTGTGCAGCCCGCCACTGCCAGGTTCCCGGGATCCAGGGACAACTTCCCCGGGAGAACGCACGGTGAGCCTCAGGCTGGTGCAAAGTCACGCCGGCCCGTGGCGCCGCAGGCTCGCCCCGCACTCCGTGCCCCGCACTCCGTGCCCCCCCCTCCCCCCGGCCTGAGTGAGCCAGAGCCCCCGAATCAGCGGCTCCTTTAACCCCGTCTTGTCTGAGTGAAAAACAGACGCCCTCCAGCGACCTACACGCAGAGGCGGGGCCAAATCCAAAGCTGAGCCCCTGGGAGCGGTGCAAACAAAGAACAGAAAGGGAAATCTCTCCCAGCAGCCTCAGAAGCAGCGGATTAAAGCTCCACAATCAACTTGATGTACCCCGCATCTGTGGAATACATGAATAGACAACGAATCATCCCAAATTGAGCAGGTGGACTTTGAGAGCAAGATTTATCATTTTTTCCCCTTTACCTCTTTTTGTGAGTGTGTATGTGTATGCTTCTCTGTGAGATTTTGCCTGTATAGCTCTGCTTCCACCATTTGTTCTAGGGTTCTATCTGTTTTTTAAAAAATTTTTTCTTAATAACTATTTTTATTTTAATAACTTTATTTTACATTACTTTATCTTCTTTCTTTCTTTCTTTCTCTCTTTCTTTCTTTCTTACTTTCTTTCTCTTTCTTTCTTTCTTTCTTTCCTTCCTTCCTTCCTTCCTTCCTTCATTCTTTCCTTCCCTCATTTAGACAAAGAATCATCCCAAATTGAGGAGGTGGACTTTGAGAGCAAGATTTATGATTTTTTTCCCCTATTCCTCTTTTTGTGAGTTTGTAAGTGTATGCTTCTGTATGAGATTTTGTCTGTATAGCTTTGCTTCCACCATTTATCCAAAGGTTCTATCCGTTCGTTTTTTTTTCTTAATAAGTAATTTTTAATTTAATAGCTTTATTATATTTTACTTTATTTTACTTTATCTTCTTTCTTTCTTTCCTTTTTCCTTCCTTCCCTCCTCCCTTCCTTCCTTCCTCCCACCGTCCCTCCCTCCCTCCATCCTTTCTTTCTTTCCTTCTTTCCTTCTTTTCTTCTTTCTTTCTTCCTTCCTTCCTTCCTTAAATTAAATTCAATATAGATATTTAAATTTAAGGTAAAACTAAATTATAATTTGAAATTATATGTGGAGTTTTATTTCCTAAAGAATATTTTGGAAATTTCAACTCCTATTTTAACTTATATTTTCAGAGAAGGTATTTGGTCCAAATGAAGAATATCTTCAATTATTGTTCTTCTATTGCAAGCAAAAAAGGATTTATACTTCTTTTCATGAAGTATGGTTGTTTGACAACAGAAGGATAAATATTTTATATTTTTAGAAACAACAGTCAGGCTACTGATATTCTTAATGAGTTTTAATAAATCTGAATGCTTCTTATCATCTACTCTTTAGCTGGTACCTGAGGAGTTGTATACCTCCGGGAAGATATGTGCTCCAGACCCGTAAATATGCAGTTCACAGAGCCCACCACCAGAGGACAATAATGAAGTAAAATCTTGAAACCATGTAGTGAAAATAGTGGGAGTTTAAATAAAAGCAACATTTCACAGTATGCTTTTCTGACCAATGTTATATCTAATAACCTAATGGATTATATGTACATGGATTCTGAAAAGTCAGCAGCACACTTCGCTGGTCAATTTCTATGATAAGGGGAACGGAATTTGAGTGTAGAAAAACAGTATACTTACATCTTAAAATTCCACCCCTACAGAATCTACTCACTATTGAAAACTGGTAAGAATAATAGCTTTCTGTGTCTCAGTGACCAGTTAACATTTTCAAGAGTAGAATTTATCTTCCTATGATGCTCAAATACACAGGGAAAATGCATATCTAGGACAGTGGATAAACTCTATATGACATGAGAAAATAGTTATTCAAATGGAAAAAGTATAAGATCTACAAGGCACAGTTTTATATGCATTAGTGTGGATATATACGTAAAGAAGCTCTAAGAAACATAAAAATCACTTCCAGGAAGTAATTTTAGGTAGAAGAGAATTAACATGGATGAGGAAGAAAAGAGAGTTGGTTTTAAAATGGTTTCATTTACTTGTTTTTTTGTTTGTTTATTTATTTGGTCTTTGGAATATAAGAAAACGGTGGCTTTCAGATCAGTATCCCAGTGGACCAAAGGGACCGAGGTCTATCCTGGAGCCCGGCCATTGTTTGACTATCTTGTAATAATACTGGTGAAATACAACCAAATCATTTGAACTATAAGCATCCTCTCTGACAATAAACTTAAGACACCAACATTATATATTAAAGAAAGTAAAGAGAGAATACTGTTTTCTTTAGAGAGAAAATACAGACCCTGGACCAAATCAATAATGTCAGCAAACCTCATGGGTATAAAATATTCTGCTGCCTATCATTTAGAACATGCCTCTACAAGAGGGAAACTGGGCGATAATTTCCCCAGATTTTATGTTTAATCCAAATATTTTAGATAAGAGGCATCTCTAGTAAAACATTGTATTATTGATTCTTTCCAATATGATAGCTCACAGGAGTTCCTCTTTCCTTCTCAAATACATATGGGGAAATGGAGGTGGGTGGGGGTTAGAGGAAGTATCTAAATAGAGCATAATAATCAACAGTGTGTTTTTTAAAAATAGAAATTTCTATTCAAATTGTTTCCAGAGACAGAAACACACAGAGACAATTCCATGTGACAAGAGTGAAAGAGACCAGAGTGATGCAGCTGCAAATCAAAAAACTGCCAACACCAGTGATTGATGGCCACCACCAGAATCTGGTTAAGACAAAGAAGGATCCTCCCTCCCCTTGAGGCGTCAGAAAGAACATGGTCCTCTCAACACTTTGAGTTTGAACTTCTGGCCTCTAGAGCTGTGATAAAATAAATTTCTGTTCTTTTAAGCTAACAAGTTTGTGGTATCTTGTTATGGTAGCCCTAGAGATGACAGTATTTGATTCCTGAGCTGGCAACTGTATGTTGATTATGTAATGACTATGCCAAGATAATCAACAGACACAAAGATAAAGGCAAAACTGAGACTAAGCCCAGTTCTTTTTATTCCCAGAATAATAAATGATTTTTTAATTAATTTAGATCTCTTTGTCTAACCCCTCTGCTTTTCAGAAGAGTATGTGGGACCAATCAAGTATTAATATGTTATACTTTCATTTTAATTCATCTCAACTTATTTCTAATTCCCCTTACGAGTTCTTACTTGACCCATGAATTATTTAGGAATATATTCTTTAATTTCCATTTGTGATTTTCAACAAATTTCTTTCTGTTAACGATTTCTTATTGCATTCTGTTGTCATCTGAGAGCACTCTTCGTATGGTTTATATCCTTTAAAATGTACTGAAATTTGTTTTATGCTCTAGCATATAGTATATCCATGTGCATTTGAAAAGAATGTATATTCTGATGCTGTTGGGTGGAATGTTTTTTAGATGGCTGTTAGGTCTACTTGATTGATAATGCTGTTCAAGGTTTTTATTTTCTTGTTGATTTTCTGTCTGTTCTGCTATTGAAAGAAGGGTTTTAAAGTATACGACTATTATTGTAGAACTGTCTGTTTCTCTTTTCTGTTGTGTCGATTTTGCTTCATTGTATTTTGAAGTCCTGTTGTTACGTGCATATAAGTTTATAATTATTATGCATTCTAGATGGAATAATCATTTTATCATTTTAAAATGTCTTTGTCTCTGGTAAAAATTTTCGTCTTAAAATGTAATTTTTTTCTGATATTTTCTTAGCCACTCCGGTTTTGTTGTTGTTGTTTTGTTTTGTTTTTACTGTTATGGTATATCTATTCCAACCCTTTTACACTTCACCTATATATTTTCTTTTTTTTTTTTTTAACATCTTTATTGGGGTATAATTGCTTTACAAAGGTGTGTTAGTTTCCGCTTTATAACAAAGTGAATCAGTTACACGCATACATATGTTCCCATATCTCTTCCCGCTTGCGTCTCCCTCCCTCCCACCCTCCCTATCCCACCCCTCCAGGCGGTCACAAAGCACCGAGCTGATATCTCTGTGCTATGCGGCTGCTTCCACTAGTTATCTACCTTACGTTTGTTAGTGTATATATGTCTATGCGTCTCTCTCGCTTTGTCACAGCTTACCCTTCCCCCTCCCCATATCCTCAAGTTCGTTCTCTAGTAGGTCTCTGTCTTTATTCCTTTCTTACCCCCAGGTTCTTCATGACATTTTTTTTTCTTAAATTCCATATATATGTGTTAGCATATGGTATTTGTCTTTCTCTTTCTGACTTACTTTACTCTGTATGACAGACTCTAGGTCTATCCACCTCATTACAAATAGCTGAATTTCATTTCTTTTTATGGCTGAGTAATATTCCATTGTATATATGTGCCCCATATTCTTTATCCATTCATCGGATGACGGACACTTAGGTTGTTTCCATCTCCGGGCTATTGTAAATAGAGCTGCAATGAACATTTTGGTACATGACTCTTTTTGAATTTTGGTTTTCTCAGGGTATATGCCCAGTAGTGGGATTGCTGGGTCATATGGTAGTTCTATTTGTAGTTTTTTAAGGAACCTCCATAGTGTTCTGCATAGTGGCTGAACCAATTCACATTCCCACCAGCAGTGAAAGAGTGTTCCCTTTTCTCCACACCCTCTCCAGCATTTATTGTTTCTAGATTTTTGATGATGGCCATTCTGACTGGTGTGAGATCATATCTAATTGTAGTTTTGATTTGCATTTCTCTAATGATTAATGATGTTGATCATTCTTTCATGTGTTTGTTGGCAGTCTGTATATTTTCTTTAGAGAAATGTCTATTTAGATCTTCTGCCCATTTTTGGATTGGCTTGTTTTCTTTTTTTGTTATTGAGCTGCATGTGCTGCTTGTAAATTTTGGAAATTAATCCTTTGTCAGTTGCTTCAGTTGCAAATATTTTCTCCCATTCTGAGGGTTGTCTTTTGGTCTTGTTTATGGTTTCCTTTGCTGTGCGAAAGCTTTGAAGTTTCATTAGGTCCCATTTGTTTATTTTTGTTTTTATTTCCATTTCTCTAGGAGGTGGGTCAAAAAGGATCTTGCTGTGATTTATGTCATAGAGTGTCCTGCCTATGTTTTCCTCTAAGAGTTTCATAGTTTCTGGGCTTACACGTACGTGTTTAATCCATTTTGAGCTTATTTTTGTGTATGGTGTTAGGGAGTGATCTAATCTCATACTTTGACATGTACCTGTCCAGTTTTCCCAGCACAATTTATTGAAGAGGCTGTCCTTTCTCCACTGTACATTCCTGCCTCCTTTATCAAAGATAAGGTGACCATATGTGCGTGGGTTTATCTCTGGGCTTTGTATCGTGTTCCATTCATCTATCTTTCTGTTTTTGTGCCAGTACCATACTGTCTTGATTACTGTAGCTGTGTAGTATAGCCTGAAGTCAGGAAGCCTGATTCCTCCAGCTCCGTGTTTCGTTCTCAAGGTTGTTTTGGGTATTTGGGGTCTTTTGTGTCTTCATACAAGTTATGAAATTTTTTGTTCTAGTTCTGTGAAAAATGCATTCAATTTGCATTGAATCAGTAGATTGCTTTGGGTAGTAGAATCATTTTCACAATGTTGATTCTTCCAATCCAAGAACATGGTATATCTCTCCATCTATTTGTATCATCTTTAATTTCTTTTATTAGTGTCTTATAATTTTCTGCATACAGGTCTTTTGTCTCCTTAGGTAGGTTTATTGCTAGATATTTTATTCTTTTTGTTGCAATGGTAAATGGGAGTGTTTTCTTGATTTCACTTTCAGATCTTTCATCATTAGTATATAGGAATGCAAGAGATTTCTTTGTATTAATTTTGTATCCTGCAACTTTACCAAATTCATTGGTTAGTTCTAGTAGTTTTCTGGTAGCATCTTTAGGATTCTGTATGTATAGTATCATGTCATCTGCAAACAGTGACAGGTTTACTTCTTCTTTTCCGATTTGGATTCCTTTTATTTCCTTTTCTTCTCTGATTGCTGTGGCTAAAACTTCCAAAACTATATTGAATAAGAGTGGTGATAGTGTGCAACCTTGTCTTGTTCCTGATCTTAGTGGAAATTCTTTCAGTTTTTCACTGTTGAGGATGATGTTGGCTGTGGGTTTGTCATATATGGCCTTTATTATGTTGAGGAAAGTTCCCTCTATGCCTACTTCCTGCAGGGTTTTTATCATAAATCGGTGTTGAATTTTGTCAGAAGCTTTCTCTGCATGTATTGAAATGATCATATGGTTTTTCTCCTTCAATTTGTCATTATGGTTTATCACATTGATAGATTTGTGTATATTGAAGAATCCTTGCATTCCTGGGATAAACCCTACTTGATTATGGTGTATGATCCTTTTAATGTTCTGTTGGATTGTGTTTGCTAGTATTTTGTTGAGGACTTTGCATCTATGATCATCAGTGATATTGGCCTGTAGTTTTCTTTCTTTGTGACATCCTTGTCTGGTATTGGAATCAAGGTGATGTTGGCCTCGTACAATGAATTTGGGAGTGTTCCTCCCTCTGCTATATTTTGGAAGAGTTTGAGAAGGATAGGTGTTAGCTGTTCTCTAAATGTTTGATAGAATTCGCCTGTGAACCCATCCGGTCCTGGGCTTTGGTTTGTTGGAAGATTGTTAATCACAGTTTCAATTTCAGTGCTTGTGATTGGTCTGTTCATATTTTCTATTTCTTCCTGATTCAGTCTTGGCAGTTTGTGCATTTCTAAGAATTTGTCCATGTCTTCCAGGTTGTCCATTTTATTGGCATAGAGTTGCTTGTAGTAATCTCTCATGATCTTTTGTATTGCTGCAGTGTCAGTTGTTACTTCTCCGTTTTCGTTTCTAATTCTATTGATTTGAGTCTTCTCCCTTTTTTTCTTGATGAGTCTGGCTAATGGTTTATCAATTTTGTTTATCGTCTGAAAGGACCAGCTTTTAATTTTATTGATCTTTGCTATCATTTCCTTCATTTCTTTATCATTTATTTCTGATCTGATCGTTATGATTTCTGTCCTTATGCTAACTTTGGGGTATTTTTTGTCCTTCTTTCTCTAATTGCATTAGGTGCAAGGTTAGGTTGTTTATTCGAGATGTTTCCTGTTTCTTAAGCTCGGATTGTATTGCTATAAACTTCCCTGTTAAAACTGCTTTTACTGCATCCCATAGGTTTTAGATCACAGTGTCTCCATTGGCATTTGTTTCCGGTATATTTTGATTTCCTCTTTGATTTCTTCAGTGATCACTTCGTTATTAAGTAGTGTGTTGTTTAGCCTCCGTGTGCTTGTATCTTTTACAGATCTTTTACTGTAATTGATATCTATTCTCATAGCGTTGTGGTCGGAAAAGATACTTGATACAATTTCAATTTCCTTAAATTTACCTAGGCTTGATTTGTGACCCAAGATATGATCTATGCTGGAGAATATTCCATGAGGCTTGAGAAAAATGTGTATTCTGTTGTTTTGGATGGAATGTCCTATAAATATCAATTAAGTCCATCTTGTTTAATGTATCATTTTAAGCTTGTGTTTCCTTATTTATTTTCATTTTGGATGATCTGTCCATTAGTGAATCTGGGGTGTTGAAGTCCCCTATTATCAATGTGTCACTGTCGATTTACCCTTTTATGGCTGTTAGTATTTGCCTTATGTATTGAGGTGCTCCTACGTTGGCTGCATAAATATTTACAATTGTTATATCTTCTTCTTGGATCGATCCCTTGATCATTATGTAGTGTCCTTCTTTGTCTCTTCTAATAGTCTTTATTTTAAAGTCTATTTTGTCTGATATGACAATTGCTACTCCAGCTTTTTTTGGATTTCCATTTGCATGGAATATCTTTTTTCATCCGTTAACTTTCAGTCTGTGTGTGTCTCTATGTCTGAAGCAGGTCTCTTGTAGACAGCATATATATGGGTCTTATTTTTGTATCCATTCATCCAGTCTGTGTCTTTTGGTTGGAGGATTCAATCCATTAACATTTAAGGTAATTATCGATATGTATGTTCCTATTCCCATTTACTTAATTGTTTTGTGTTGGGTATTATATGTCTTTTCCTTCTCTTGTGTTTCTTGCCTAGAGAAGTTCCTTTAGCATTTGTTGTAAAGCTGGTTTGGTAGTGCTGAACTCTCTCAGCTTTTGCTTGTCTGTAAATGTTTTAATTTCTCCATCAAACCTGAATGAGATCCTTGCATGGTAGAGTCATCATGGTTGCAGGTTTTTCTCCTTCATCACTTTAAATATGTCCTGCCAGTCCCTTCTGGCTTGCAGAGTTTCTGCTGAAAGATCAGCTCTTAACCTTATTGGGATTCCCTTGTATGTTATTTTTTGCTTTTCCCTTGCTGCTTTCAATAATTTTTCTTTATATTTAATTTTTGGCAGTTTGATTAATACGTGTCTTGGCATATTTCTCCTTGGATTACCCTGTATGAGACTCTCTGTGCTTCCTGGAGTTGATTAACTATTTCCTTTCCCATATTAGGGAAGTTTTCAACTATAATCTCTTCAAATATTTTCTCAGTCCCTTTCTTTTTCTCTTCTTCTTCTGTAACCCCTATAATTCGAATGTTAGTGAATTTAGTGTTGTCCTAGAGGTCTCTGAGACTGTCCTAAGTTATTTTCATTGTTTTTTCTTTATTCTGCTCTGTAGTGGTTATTTCCACTACTTTAGCTTCCGGGTCACTTATCCATTCTTCTGCCTCAGTTATTCTGGTATTCATCCATTCTAGAGGGTTTTTTTGTTTTTTTTGTTTTTTTGTTTTTTTGTTTTTTTGTTTTTGCAGTACGTGGGCCTCTCACTGTTGTGACCTCTCCCATTGTGGAGCACAGACCCCGAATGCGCAGGCTCAGTGGCCATGCCTCACGGGACCAGCCGCTCCACGGCATGTGGGATCTTCCCAGACCCGGGCAGGAACCCGTGTCCCCTGCATCGGCAGACGGACTCTCAACCACTGCGCCACCAGGGAAGCCCCTTCTGGAGTATTTTTAATTACATTTATTGTGTTGTTCATTGTTGCTTGTTTCATCTTTAATTCTTCTAGGTACTTGTTAAAGGTTTCTTGCATTGTCTCTATTCTATTTCCAAGATTTTAGATCATCTTTATATCATTATTCTGAATTCTTTTCAGGTAGACTGCCTAATTCCTCTTCATTTCTTAGCTCTGGTGGGTTTTTGTCTTGCCCCTTCATCTGCTGTGTGTTTTTCTCTCTTCTCATTTTGCTTATCGTACTGTGTTTGTGGGTCTCCTTTTTGCAGGCTACAGGTTCATACTTCCTGTTGTATTTGGTGTCTGTCCTCAGTGGCTAAAGTTGGTTCAGTGGGTTGTGTAGGCTTCCTGGTGGAGGGGAGTACTGCCTGTGTTCTGGTGGATGAGGCTGGATCTTGTCTTTCTGGTGGGCAGGTCCATGTCTGGTGGTGTGTTTTGGGGTGTCTGTGGACTTATTATGATTTTAGGCAGCTTCTCTGCTAATTGGTGAGGTTGTGGTCCTGTCTTGCTAGTTGTTTGCCATAGGGTGTCCAGCACTGTAGCTTGCTGGTCGTTGAGTGAAGTTGGGTGTTGGTGTTGAGATGGAGATCTCTGGGAGATTTTTGCCATTTGATATTACGTGGAGCTGGGAGGTCCCTTGAGGACGAGTGTCCTGAGTTGGCTCTCCCACCTCAGAGGCACAGCACTGATTCCTGGCTGTAGCACCAATAGCGTTTCATCCACATGGCTCAGAATAAAAGGGAGAAAAATTAGAAAGAAAGAAAAAAAGAAAGAGGATAAATAAAATAAAGTAAGGTAAAATAATATAAAGTTATTAAAATAAAAAATAATTAGAAAAAAAATTTTTTAAAAAGTAAAACATAAAAAACAAAAAAGGATGGATAGAAGCCTAGGACAAATGGTGAAAGCAAAGTTTACAGACAAAATCTCACACAGAAGCATACACATACACACTCACAAAAAGAGGAAAAGGGAAAAAAATAATAAATCTTGCTCTCAAAGTCCACCTCCTCAGTTTGGGATGATTCGTTGTCTATTCAGGTATTCCACAGATGTTGGGTACATCAAGTTGATTGTGGAGATTTAATCTGCTGCTCCTGAGGCTGCTGGGAGACATTTCCCTTTCTCTTGTTTGCACAGCTCCCGGGGTTCAGCTTTGGATTTGGCCCCACCTCTGCTTGTAGGTTGCCGGAGGGCGTCTGTTCTTCGCTCAGACAGGACAGGGTTAAAGGAGCTGCTGATTCGGGGGATCTGGCTCACTCAGCCCGGGAGGAAGGAGGGGTACGGATTGCGGGGCGAGCCTGTGGCAGCAGAGGCCGGCGTGACTTTGCACCAGCCTGAGGCGCGCTGTGTGTTCATCCAGGAAGTTGTCCCTGGATCCCGGGACCCTGGCCGTTGCGGGCTGCACAGGCTCCCCGGAAGGGAGGTGTGGAGAGTGAGCTGTGCTCGCACACAGGCTGATTGGTGGCGGCAGCAGCAGCCTTAGCGTCTTATGCCCGTCTCTGGGGTCTGCACTTTTAGCCGTGGCTCGCACCCATCTCTGGAGCTCCTTTAAGCAGCACTCTTAACCCCCTCTCCTTGCGCACCAGGAAACAAAGAGGGAAGAAAAAGTCTCTTGCCTCTTTGGCCGGTCCAGACTTTTTTCCGGACTCCCTCCCGGCTAGCCGTGGTGCACTAACCCCCTGCAGGCTGCGCTCACACTGCCAAACCAAGTCCTCTCCCTGTGCTCAGGCCAAAGCCCGATCCTCAGCTGCCAGCCTCGCCTGCCCTGGCTGGTGAGCAGACAAGCCTCAGGCTGGTGCATGCTGGTGACGACCGATCCTCTGTGCGGAAATCTCTCTGCTTTTCCCTCTGCACGCCTGTTGCTGTGCTCTCCTCCGCGGCTCTGAAGCTCCCCCCTCCGCCACCCGCAGTCTCTGCCCGCGAAGGGTCTTCCTAGTGTATGGAATCCTTTCCTCCTTCACGGCTCCATCCTACTGCTGCCAGTCCCATCCCTATTCTTTTGTCTCTGTTTATTCTTTTTTCTTTTGCCCTACCCAGGTACGTGGGGAGTTTCTTGCCTTTTGTGAGGTCTGAGGTCTTCTGCCAGCGTTCAGTAGGTGTTCTATAGGAGCAGTTCCACATGTAGATGTATTTGTGATGTATCTGTGTGGAGGAAGGTGATCTCAGCGTCTTACTCTTCTGCCATCTTCCCACACTGAGATTTTTAAATCGAACAATTGTTTTTTGATGTCAAAGTGTGTTTTGCTTTGTTGTGTATTTTGTTTTTTAAAGTATGTAGCCATTTTTTCCTTTTTTTTTTTCGGAACGTGGGCCTCTCACCGCTGTGGCCTCTCCCGTTGCGGGGCACAAGCTCCGGACACGCAGGCTCAGCAGCCATGGCTCACAGGCCCAGCCGCTCCGCAGAATGTGGGATCCTCCCAGACAGGGGCACGAACCCATGTCCCTTGCATTGGCAGGCAGACTCTCAACCACTGCGCCAACAGGGAAGTCCCATTTTTTCCTTTTCTGTTCAACCGCAGTTGTCTTATTCACTTTTAAAAGTTGCCAAAGGGCTTCCGGAAATATGGTGGAATGGTAAGATGGGGAGATCACCTTCCTCCCCACAGATACACCAGAAATACATCTACACGTGGAACAACTCCTACAGAACACCTACTGAACGCTGGCAGAAGACCTCAGACCTCCCAAAAGGCAAGAAACCCCCCACGTACCTGGGTAGGGCAAAAGAAAAAAGAATAAACAGAGACAAAAGGATAGGGACGGGACCTGCACCAGTGGGAGGGAGCTGTGAAGGAGGAAAGGGTTCCACACACTAGGAAGCCCCTTCGCGGGCAGAGACTGCGGGTGGCGGAGGGGGAACCTTCAGAGCAACGGAGGAGAGCACAGCCACAGGGGTGGGGGGGCAAAGTGGAGAGATTCCCACACAGAAGATCGGTGCCGACTGGCACTCACCAGCCCGAGAAGTTTGTCTTCTCCCCCATCGGGGCGGGTGGGGCTGGGAGCTGAGGCTCGGGCTTTGGTCGGAGCGCAGGGAGAGGACTGGGTTTGGCTGCGTGAACACAGCCTGCAGGCATTTACTGCGCCACGGCTGGCCTGGAGGGAGTCTGGGGAAAAGTCTGGAGCTGCCGAAGAGGCAAGAGACTTTTTCTTCCCTCTTTGTTTCCTGGTGCGCGAGGAGAGGGGATTAAGAGTGCTGCTTAAAGGAGCTCCAGAGACGGGCACGAGTCGCGGATGAAAGCGCAGAACCCAGAGATGGGCATGAGACGCTAAGGCTGTTGCTGCTGCCACCAAGAAGCCTGTGTGTGAGCACAGGTCACTGCCCACACCCCGCTTCCGGGGAGCCTGTGCAGCCCGCCACTGCCAGGTTCCCGGGATCCAGGGACAACTTCCCCGGGAGAACGCACGGTGAGCCTCAGGCTGGTGCAAAGTCACGCCGGCCTGTGGCGCCGCAGGCTCGCCCCGCACTCCGTGCCCCTCCCTCCCCCCGGCCTGAGAGAGCCAGAGCTCCCAAATCACCGCCTCCTTTAACCCCGTCCTGTCTGAGTGAAGAACAGACGCCCTCCAGCGACCTACACGTAGAGGCGGGGCCAAATCCAAACCTGAGCCCCTGGGAGCTGTGAGAACAAAGAACAGAAAGGGAAATCTCTCCCAGCAGCCTCAGAAGCAGCGGATTAAAGCTCCACAATCAACTTGATGTACCCCGCATCTGTGGAATACATGAATAGACAACGAATCATCCCAAATTGAGGAGGTGGACTTTGAGAGCAAGATTTATCATTTTTTCCCCGTTACCTCTTTTTGTGAGTGTGTATGTGTATGCTTCTCTGTGAGATTTTGCCTGTATAGCTTTGCTCCCACCATTTGTCCTAGGGTTTTATCCGTCTGTTTTTTTTTAAATTTTTTTCTTAATAATTACTTTTTAATAACTTTATTTTATTTTACTTTATCTTCATTCTTTGTTTCCTTCCTTCCCTCCTTTAGACAACCAATCATCCCAAATTCAGGAGGTGAACTTTGAGAGCATGATTTATGATTTTTTCCACTTTTCCTCTTTTTGTGAGTTTGTATGTGTATGCTTCTGTGTGAGATTTTGTCTGTATAGCTTTGCTTCCACCATTTGTCCTAGGGTTCTATCTGTCCGTTTTTTTCTCTCTTAATAATTATTTTTTTTATTTTAATAATTTTATTATATTTTATCTTATTTTATTTCATTTTACTTTATCTTCTTTCTTTCTTCCTTCCTTCCTTCCTCCCTCCCTCCCTCCCTTCTTTCTTTGTACTGCTACTAATTCTTTCTTTCTAATTTTTCTCCCTTTTCTTGTGAGCCGTGTGGATGAAAGGCTCTTGGTGCTGCAGCCAGGAGGCAGTGCTGTGCCTCTGAGGTGGGAGAGCCAACTTCAGGACACTGGTCCACAAGAGACCTCTCAGCACTACATAATATCAAATGGCAAAAATCTCCCAGAGATCTCCATCTGAACACCAGCACCCAGCTTCACTCAACGACTACCAAGCTACAGTGCTGGACATTCTATGCCAAACAACTAGCAAGACAGGAACACAACCCCACGCATTAGCACAGAGGCTGCCTTAAATAATAATGAGCCCACAGACACCCCAAAACACACCACCAGATGTGGACCTGCCCACCAGAAAGACAAGATCCAGCCTCATCCACCAGAACACAGGCACTAGTCCCCATACAACCATACAACCAAGCAATTCCACTCAGGTAGTTACCTGAGAGAAATGAAAACATATATGTTCACACACAGACTTGCACATGAACAGTCATAGCAGCATGATTCATAATAGCCAATGAGTAGAAACAATCATAATTACCACTATTACTACAATAATATATGGACCTGTTGCTTAAGGGAGAGGCCAGGGCTCTAGATATAAAACTGAGCATCACTAACATACAGATGGTATAAAAGCCATGATCTGGTCTGGATCATCTAGGGGGAAAGTACAGATGGCAAACAGTAAAGGACCCATATTAGAGCTCTGAGGCATTCCAACAGTTAGAAATTGAGCAGAGGAAGAAAAAAAGAGATAGAGGAAGAGAGGATAATAGGGAGTATGGTCTCTTGTGTCTTGGAAGCTATCAGAGGGAAAGTTTCAAGGAGGGAAGAGTCAGCCATATCTAATCTGCTGAGAGGCCAAGTAAGATAAGCAGTATTTTCCAAAAATTGCCATCGTTGGTAACTTGAACAAATGCAGCTTTAGTGGAGATATGAAAACAGAAGACTGATGTAAGTTTGTTAAAAATTGAATTAGAGGTGAAGAAGTAGAGAAAATAAGTATGGACAATTCCTACACGGTGTTTAGATCTAAATGGGAGTAGAAAAACGAGGTGGTAGCTGAAAGATGATATGGGGTCAAGAATTTTTTTCCTAGATAAAGATAGGATATAATAATAGCATAGATCTGTATGACAGATGAACGATCCAGTAGACAGGCAGAGATTGGCAATGCAAGAGCAGAGAGAGAATATAAACAACAGAATGCTGGAGAGAGTAAGGGAATGGCATCCAGAGCACAAGTAATACTGTTTACAATTGTATAAGGACACTTTTTTCCCACTGTAAAAGAGATAAAGCAGGAAAGACAGGTCAAGTACAACTAAGTTTATAGATCTGGTAGTGGAACTATGAGGGAGTTCTCTCTCATGGTTTCTACTTTCTCAATGCTCAAAAGAAATACAGAACCTAGGGTGTAGGAGGTTTAAGAAGGGAAGATAAGGTACAATATGCATTACCCCGTCTTGTCTTCCTAAGTTCAGAATCTATTAAGAAAAGCCACACAATAATGATAGATGATGATCAAAACATCACCTTTATTACTGATAAAGCTAATTGGAATATGTCCCTTTTTAGATCTGTAGCATATGGGCTTAGTAACACTTTGTCCCTTCAGTTGACAGTTTTACTCACTCAGCTACAGGCCTCACCTGCTTCCATATGGGGAAGCACAAAATGTGTGCATCCTTTAGACAAGCTTACTTCTAAAAGGAGGAGAAAACTGAGAAGGGACTAGATAAGTACGCTTGCTTTTTCTCTAAAACTAACAAATGAGGAGGAGGAGTGCTGAGGGGCAGATAGGACTAGAAATGTTCCTCCCATGCTTTCCTTCTTAGGGATTGAAATGGAATTTCATCTTCACTTTGGAAACATGAAGTATGGGACTTACGCATCTCCTACAGTAGTACAAGATGATCATCTAAGTCTGTAATTCGCAAACTTTTGGGTCTCAGAACTCTTCAAAATTATTAAGAGCTTTTGTATATGTTGGTCATATCTATTGATATTTACTACATTAGATTAAAACAGAAAATTTTAACACATCAGAGTATATGAAAACACATTCCATTATCCATTGGAGCAATGATACCATCATACTTAATTTAGTCTCTGGAAAGATCTTTCCAGAGGATGAGAGTAAAAAGGGAAAATAATACCTTAATATTTATTATTTTGAAAAGTTTTGATTTTGTGAACCACTTATAAAAGTCTCAGGAACCAACCCCACCTCCAGAGGTCCCTGCACCACAACTTAAGAACAGGTGATATATGAGAATGGAATAGTAGATGTATTTGAGAAACATAACAGAATTGCTAAGTAGAGTTTAGTGCCTAGTTTTAGCCATTAATTTAAAGAGAAACCAATGAATTCCATTTCTGGCCAAGATGAAGAAACAAGGACCAATTCACCCTCCTGCCTTAAACAACCATTAGCCAGACAAAATGCATGAAACAGTGGTTTTCAAGACACTAGATATCAGGCAACAAAGGACAGTGATCTCTAAGTGATAGGAAACAACTGAGGTCAGCCTTATGACAGCCTGACTACCCAAGCTTACTGCCTTGGGAGAGTTTCCAGCTATACTACAGGGTAGGGAAGTAAGGCGGGGCCCAGAGGAAGCTCAGAGTTGAAGAGACGGGGCTGGGAGTTAGGGTAGACGGAGGCAGATAGAGTTTATAGGACAGAGCACCAAAGAGGAGAAGTACACAGACAGAGAACTCCAGAGATCCGCAGAGCGCTCCTCTCAAATATTCAGCAGCACTGATCAATGCAGGATGTAGAAGGAAGTAAGCCAAAAGCCATTGTTCTGCAATGAACAATAGGGAAAAACCAGGAAGTTTGTAGAGAAGTACTGCCTAATGGCATGATCTTCAGAAGAGCTAGAGTCTTTAGGGAATGGAGAAGAAATTATAGTTTGGAAGTGGCACTGGGGACAAAGGAGGTATGTATTGGGATGGCCAAAAAGTTCGTACAGGTTTTTGTAAGATCTTGTAGAAGAAGCCAAACAAACTTTTTGGCCAAGCCAATACATACATACATATATATACATATACACACACACACACACACACACACACACACACACACACACCCTATTACATGGTTCTGGGAGATAAGAGATAAGATGTTAATCCATTATTATAGCAACTTTTGATTTTTTTAAAATACAATGCTGATGAGCACTAGACATAAGTTTTGAATGGAAAATATATTTGGTTTTTTTTTTTAGTTGGAAAGAAGATTCCCAGTCTACAGCTTGTCTTTTCATTTTCTATAGCATCTTCTGAAGTGTAAAATTTTTCAATTTTTTTGAAGTTCAATTATCAAAGAATTTTTTTAATAGGTCTTGTTTCTGATGTCATATATAAGAGCTCTTTGCTTAACCCAAGATCATGAAGATTTTCTTCTATGTTTACATTTAGGTGATGATTCATTCTACTTCTGAAATAAACCTTAATTCTATCTGATTTTTCGATCTCCAGGATTGGTCTGGAAATTCTACTCTTGCCCTTCTCCAATCAAGTTTATACATAGCAGTGAGTGATATCTCCTAAACTTAAATTTAATCATGTTATTTCCCTGAAAAACTCACTTTAATGGCTTTCCATTGTACTTGGAATAAATTTCTAACCTTTTTATGATGATAGTCAACAGCCTCCCCTTACCACTTCAATCTCATCTCATAAAATAAAAACAACTTTGAATTAGAAGAAAAAAACCTTTGAGCTTGTCAGCTAACTTTCGTAGTTGTTCAAGAATATTTTATTTACAGCGTATTTGTTATTTTTGTAATTCAAAAGGCCCAGATTAAAACTGTACACTAACTTAAGAAAGACGGTCTTTCATCTGGATTTTGTGCCCATCCACTTTCTATGAGAGAGATCATAAGTGCTCGATGAGGTATATCAAATGGCAAACTTTCTTCAGTAGTGTCAGGTCGATGTCCTTGTGACACACTATACATAATCTGCAAAGGATTGGTGACTTCTGTCAAAACAAATATATTTCATTCATTAGAAATATATTATGATTTAATATATTAAATACATTCTAAAGCCAACCAAATGAACATGAGGGAATCTTAAAATCTTAGGAATAATTCATTACTTCCCTTTCTGTCAAAGGAATATTTAGATCCCAGCTATTGTCAGACTTGCTGCCTCTCGTGGGAGGAGTTTATATCTTCACCTCTTTAATTCTGGGCTTGGCCATGTGATTTGATTTGGCCAATGGAGTATGAAGAGAGCAGAGTAAAACAGAGCTCAGCAGAGCTGAGCAGAACCTAGCAGAGCCAAGAAGGGCCACAGCAACTAATAACCCAATGTGAATGAAAAATAAATGTTTAGTTTGTAAACTACTGAGATTCTGAGGTTGTTACACAGCAAACTGACCTAAATGAACCTCAAAATAAAGAAAGAGACAATATTATCAGAAAATTTTTAAAATATTCTTCAGTATTTGCTGGTCTTTAGAAGAAGCACTAGTTAAATTTTCATACAAACGATTTTATAGCTGGAATGAATCTTAGGAATAAGAATTCAAAATTCTTATTTTGCAGATAAAAAAAATGAGGACTTAAGAGATTTAGTGGCTTATAATAGAGTTAATTACTATCAGAACAAGAAGAATCTACACATTTTTCTGATCCTTAATCCAGTACTTTCCAACATACAGTGGATTCACAATGACAAATTGTTGTTTTTCTAGTGTGTTTTCCACAAAATGACTGTTAGGCAGATTTAAAATAAGTGATCTTTATTCAGATAGTTCTGAGTATGACTTACCAATATGATGTCACCTAGAATAAGGAAGTCAAAGTACACTTACCTTCAAAAGGCTGTTTTCTAGATAAGACTTCCCATGTGATAACTGCATAGCTGTTTAAGATAAAAATATACATATAGTACTTTATAAACTATTCATAATAAACTAAAATGGTACTGATTTTAAAAGCTGACTGTGAGATACCATTTTTTAAAGTAATAATGTAGTGAAATGCTGCTTAAAGAATCACTGTATAGAACCAAGATGATGAATATTCATATACAGTTTTGTTTTGAAAGGGAATTAATTCAATTTGAAAAATTAGGAAATTACTGTAATAAGAACTTGAAGTTATAGGCAAGGATAACTTGTGGATGATTCTTTCACACCTAGATAAGCTATGCCCTTTAACTACATGATTCCATTATTCACACAAAATAAAGAGCAATAAAAAAGGCTGTCTCATGTAGCCCTATTCTATTGACTCTTTTTCTGGTGTAAGTACTGTCTCTTTTGGTAGTGTTAAATGTTAATTGCACTGTTTCCCTCCCCCTATCAAGGTCACATATGATAAAAACCCTTGAATATTATAAATTGATAGGACAACAAGATATGCTTTAATAATTTTTAAGGATGTAAAAGTAGCTTAAGGCGAGGCATCAGGACTTCCCTGGTGGCGCAGTGGTTAATACTCCATGCTCCCAATGCAGAGGGTCCGAGTTTGATCCCTGGTCAGAGAACCAGATCCCACATGCATTCTGCAACTAAGGAACCTGCATGCTGCAACCCAGGAGCCCATGCGCCGCAACCAAGGAGCCCACCGCCGCAACCAAATAAATAATAAATATTAAAAAGAAAAAAAAAAGCAAGGCATCTTTATTTTCATATTTTTAATTTTTAATTTTTTTTTTTTGGTTGCACCACACAGCTGTGGGATCTCAGTTCCCTGACCAGGGACTGAACCTAGGCCACGGCAGTGAAAACCGGGATCCTAACCACTAGACCACCAGGGAACTCCCAAAGCAAGGCATCTTTAATATGAAAAACATTAACCACTGTCTCTAATTTATTTTCACCACACTTATGAGAGAAGCATAAAAATCACACTTTTAAAATGTAGCTTCAAAATTCGGATTGATTAATCTTGTTTTTTAGACAAGGTTAACTCTGAGCAAAAGTAACATGCTGTACCTGTATATATCATGCTTGATAGTAGCCCTTGATTTTTGTCCAGGTTCATAGTTTTCAGGTGGCATATAGATAATTGTCCCTCCTTCTGGTGCATATTTACTACTTCGTGATTGTGAGAGGGACATCATGCGCCATTTTGATAAGCCAAGATCTGCAATCTGGAAGGGAAAAGAGTAGTTGAATTTTGAAATTTTCTCTTTAAAAAAATTCAAGGGCTTCCCTGGTGGCGCAGTGGTTGAGGGCCCGCCTGCCGATGCAGGGGACATGGGTTCGTGCCCTGGTCCGGGAAGATCCCACATGCCGCGGACCGGTTGGGCCCGTGAGCCATGGCCGTTGAACCTGCGCGTCCGGAGCCTGTACTCCGCAACGGGAGAGGCCACAACAGTGAGAGGCCCGCGTACCGCAAAAAAAAAAAACAAAAACAACAACAAAAAAATTCAAGAATTGTTTTTCTTTATATTTATTATATTTAGACATGAGACCAGAGTAAATGCTATATATATTAATATTTTATTTCTATAATAGTCTATTAGTTTCTTAACAAATTGGATTCCATAGTGCTGAACCCAACAACTCTAAAAGCAATATAAACTGACTTGAAGTTCAGCATAATATTACAAATTTTAAAAGAGACTAAGTTTTGAAAACTTAAACAGGAGTATTTCTGCCTTTTATTCTGAATGAGTATATACACTTCACTTTTTGTGACAAGTAGCTTTATATCATGTGCTTTCAAAATTTACCTATACCTCACAAAACTGCTAAACTATTCATATCTAATACGATTGTCACTGGGTATTGTTTACAACTCAGGTTTATATGTTCTTATTTATAATGTGCTAAAAATAGTATCCTTAAATTTTGAAATAAGTAAAATTCCAATATAGTATAACTCATTATTATGATTTATGCCTCCCACTAAAAGAATATCTGTTGACAATAGTATAGTTAGCATATAAAACATATTTATGTCCATGACAAGGAGTGCCTAAAGCATTATCAGTGACAAACATTCTGTACTTTTGATATGTCCTTTACAGTTTTACTTCACTTGTAAATTTTGTGCAGATACTATCAATACACAATATCTTATAACTAAGTATCTAAAACGTTCCAATGTTTTTTTTTAAAAGGGAGACAAAAATGTAAGAACAGAAACAATATTTAGTGAACAAAAGAGTATAGGAAAACTCTGAAGACATTTAATTTAAATCACTTAGACCTTCACACGGCACAATTTAGGAGCCAACAGAGTGGAATGAGCTCTATCCAGTACACCATCTGTGGTTCAATCATTTAACTCTTAAAATGTTCACTAGCTTTAAGAGAAGAAATAATTTATTTAGTGTTTAGATGAATTTGAGATTAAAAAAATTATGGCCCCACTCCAAAAAGGGAGGGGGTAGCCTATATGAATCTTTCATACATTATCATAATCAAAGGGTAAGTCTAAGAAAAAAAATTAGAAAAGACCAAGAGGAAACATGGTGCCACTACATGAAGATAAGCTGGATTGATTTCTAAAGGCACTATAATATGTGTTCTGGAACATGGGTTCTAGAGCCTTGATTACTTAGATTTACATTCCATTTCTACCCCTTAATTAGCTGTGCAACCTTGGACAAGTTTTCTAATTTCTCTGTGCCTCAGACTACCCATCTTTAAACTGGGGATAATAACATAACACAGGGTTGTACTGAGGATGTTAAACTAGTTATTCTAAGTGAAGCACTCAGAACAGTATCTGACACATAGTAAATGACCCCTGTGTGTTAGTATTATTAATGTTTTGTACATGGGAATAAGCCTCTAAAGATTGCTCTTATTCATACAATACTAATAAGCACAGTACATAGTTTCAGGGCCTTTAATACACTTTGAGGTGGTATTAAGACTCTGGGGAACCGTATATCCTACTTACTTCTACTTGCCACTACAAACTCTTATTCCTCCTACTCATTCTCTAAAAGCAAAAACAGTCCTCCAGCTGCACATCTGCTAGGATAATAGGCATTACTATGAGAAGCAAAGTTTATTTCTGTGCCACAGTGAGAAATGTTAAAAAAAAAACAACAACTGGGATGTGGTCCATCTTATACCTGACCCACAAATTGCAAACTACTGGGCTAAATACTGGTTTGAATACAGTGCTGGAGAAAATGTATTCTGAGCTTGCTTCCTTATGTGCTCCTTTTACTTCACCTAAGGTCTTCATCTATGTTTTTAAATCTCACGTAGAAAACTTAATCAGAATTCCCTTTATCAGCTAATTTAGTTTGGTTTTCACATGGAACCATATTTGTCCCCCTTCTCTATTACAAACACCATATACCAAAGACACGATTCATTAAATCTGGATCTTCCAGAGAAGAAAAAAAAGTGAAGAATATGATGAGAGGAATACAAGTTCCATGATTTCTTGAGGGTCCTGGTATCATTCAGCAATGAAGACAGAGAATAGGAACTTTTCTATTCTATACAAGATCTTAACATGCATTTCAAAGGCAAAGGTTCTTTTTAGCTAAAAAAGATGATAAAAGCAACAAGAATTTACTGTATTAGCACAGGAAACTATATTTAGTATCTCAAAATAACCTATAAAGGAAAATAATCTGAAAAATATATAAAACTGAATCACTTTGCTGTACACCTGAAACTAACATAATATTGTAAATCAACTATACTTCAATTTAAAAAAAGATTTAAAAACTAGAGGAAATTAAAACACACTATTCATAAAAATCATCCATAATCTTATTACCCTACCAGAATAGCTATTTTCATTTATATAATACTATCCATGTCTGTAAATTTATAAAGTTATCAGTAAGAAGCTATGAGGAATAACTTTAAGTATTCTTAGAAGTTCCACACATGATGGACAGAATAGTTGAGAAATCAAACATGGTACATATAAACATTTATTTCAAATAAGCCTACCACAGGTTCATTTGTATTTAAGGTGCACTAATTGATACTGACCAGCAGATAAACAAATTGAATGTATTCTTTTTAAAGTAGAAAAGTCCTGGTTGATCTTAATTGGTAGTACATGTTTTTCTTTTAGATACTATGTCCCTGGTTAGCATTCCAGTATAAAAATTTACTTCAAAAAACTGTAGTAAGGTGTGTTTCCATTTAATTTCATTAAGTATTTTAAAAGATTTTTTGCACTTCATTTAAAGGCCCTTCCAAGAAGATAGGTAGATCAGGTAACTGTTACTTTTTTCATGAGTCACTGATAAACTTTGACTTTTAAGGGACATTTATAAAATAAAAAGTAGAGACACACAGGATGCATATAAAAGAGTGTCATAATTTATAAGAATAGTATTAGAAAGGTCACAGTTTTGTATGTGCTAAAGCTAATAAAAGTTAAAAAAAAACACACAAAGCCAAACTATTTTATATTCTATTTATTTCAAAGAAAGACCATGGGTACCCTACTGATCAATGAAAAAGAGAAAGTAGGGATCATCATCACCTATTACTTTGCTTCTGTTTTCTGTATCAAGAATAGTTTCTGGACTGAGATGAAGAAAATAAAGTCCAAGGAGGTTGAAAAGTTTATAAAGTACAAATCTCAGGTCATTTTACATATATTTCAGGTTTAGTTAGAATACTCGCAAATACCTCCATGGTGATGGAGAGGTATTACAGGATACGAGAAAAGCAAATGTCATTCTGATTTTTAAAAAGGGAAAATAATATTGATTTTGCAAATCTATATATTGGCAGAGACTATCCTTAATCCCAGGTCTAAAAATTTAATGAAAGGGTTACTTTATGAATAATTGATAAAAGAGCCAGAAAGAACTAATGAAAAATTATATTAGCCCAGTGATCAATTTCAGACCTCATGCGACATATCCCAAGTACTTGGGATGTCTAGCACAACACTGTTGCTCCACAAATACTTAATAAAGGAATGACAGACTTCATTTCCTTTTTTGTCAGTAGTACTACTGTCAAAGAGTAAACGTTAAAACAGTTTGTATATTATAAAACAGTCTGAGGTACTTTAATAATATCCTTGACTATTAAATTATCAGGCCTATTGGGTATATATAGAAGATCTGGAATTCATTCATTTGTTCATTCAACAACTACTTATTGAATGCTTCTATACGGCATATGCTAAGCAGGTGGCAGTGAATAAAACAGACTACATTTTAGTCTTTGTGAAGCTTATTATATTATAATTGGGGAAGATGGTCAATAAACATATTAATAAAAAATGTTTTGTAAGATGGTGAAAAATACTATGGAGAAGCATTAATCAAGGTATGAGGATACAGAGGAACTAGGCAGGTTGTCAGGGAAAGCCACTCTGATAATGAGGAAGAAAAGGAAAGGGAGTAAGTCATGAGTATGTAACAAGGAAGAATAAATCTGACTCCATATTGGATCTGTTTCTTTTGCTTTAACCTTCGTATTCTATTGCTTTTGCTACAAGTTAAGAATGTTGCCTATAGCCTGAAATATACAAGACAGCCCATTCTCAAGGCTCTGACCTTTAAGGGTATAACACTTTTCTATTCACACAGAGATAAAAAGTTACAGAACAGACAATTACATTTGTCTTGTTGGAGGTTTACAGGAACATCAAGATCTGACCTACATGGACTGCTGCAAGAACAAAGGATTCCAAGAAATTTGCAACAACCAACCACACCCTATCTCCTTTTAGTCTGAATTCTAGCTGGGGTAAGGTGGTTCTTTGGGACACGAGTCCACCATCTTCTTGGTCTACTGGCTTTCTGAATAAAGTTGCTATTCCTTGCCCCAACACCTCGTCTGTTGATTTACTGGCCCTGTCCTGCAGTGAGCAGTATGAACTTGGACTTGGTAACAAGGACACCTGGGAAAGCAGTCAAGCAAGGACTTTTGTAATATTCTAATGGAAAAAAATGGAGAAATATGGGCTGTATAACAGCTCTTTTAGGAGTATTCCAAACAAAATGAATGCTTATTCTCCAAAAGCCCTAATTAATAAAAGGATTGATATTGACCTGAAAGGAGGTTTTCAGACCATGTTGTGTAGCTCTGATTTGAGCTCTGTACTGCTTAATAGTTAACCATGACTTGAAGACACAAAAAAGCAGCTAATTAAATTTGAAGATGACACAAAGCTGGAGGACAAAGTTAAAAATCCTTGGACTACAGAAAAAACATTCAAAAAGGTCTTAAGAGCTGAAGTTATCACCCAAATCTAACAAGATAAACTTTGATGATGTCCAGAAAATATTCTGTAAAGTACATGACAAGGAGACATGACTTAAGTAACAATACATTAAAAAAAAAAAAGAAAGAAAACCTCTCAGTGTTTTTTGTTGACACTGAGCCCAATTTGAATGTTGTTATAGGACTGCCCCCCAAAAGATGAATTAGTAAGGAACTATGAATACGAAGTAAAGTATTTAAGGACGATTCTACATTTATCACACCACATCAAGGGTGTAACTGAGCAGGACCCTATGAGGCCTTCCTGGGACAGACCTCCCCCCACATATCTACTGCTTTAGCTCCTCTCTAAAGTACCTAGATAATAGTATCTGATGCATATTTCCTGAGTTTTTCAGATGCTAAAACCACCAACAAATGGAAGAAATTAACTACTTGATGATCATGGGCATGTAATCCCCAGACCTTCTAGCACCTAAGGATTGACCACCATCAACCAATTAGAGAATCTGTGCAAGAGCTGACCACATACCCAAGGTGTGCCCCTTCCTCACCTTGCCTTTAAAAATGCTTTGCTGAAACCCTTTGGGTAGTTAGGGTTTTTTCAGCATGAGCTACCTCTTCTCCTTGCTTGGCCCTGCAATAAACCTTTCTCTGCTCCAAACTCTGACATTTTGCTTTGTTTGACCTCACTAATGTGTTGGCCACACAAACTTGTGTTAGGTAATATGGGTATTTTGATTAGTTTTGAGGATCAAAATTTAAGAGAGATTTAAACACAGATGCATCTAGATAGCACCTGGGATTAAAACCTATGTAATAAGGAAATTGGCTGAATAAACTAAAGATGTGTATAAGGGAAAAGTGTATGTGAGAAGTAAGGGGATTAGAGCTAACTTCAAATCTCAGAAGGACTGTCAGGTGGAAATAAAATTGGACTTTGAACTCACTTTATCACTAGGACCGATGAGTGGAAGCAACAGAGAAGGAGTTTTGACTGATCGTATAAAAAAATGTCACAGTCATTCAGTTACGGATCTTAAACACTCTCTTGTCACAGGGTAACTGCCTTGGGAGATGAGGGATTGTTGTAGTGAGGATTCAGAGGACCAGCTGATTAGGGGACTAGAATAAGTCACTTCTACCTGTATGGTTCTATAACTGATGTAATAGATTTGTCTCTTTTTTTTAAGTAGTATTGAGGCAGCAGCTTGCTTCTCTCTTCCTTTTCCTTCCATTTTATTCTAGGCAGAGGGAGTGCCTTCAATAAAGGTTTATTTTTTCACTTAACTTTTCTCACACTTTTTATATTTATTTTTCTATTGTTCCAACTTCCTTATTACTTATTTGAACATTTTTGGATACTTATAATAATCTTCAATTACGTATATTATTTGAAGTGTAGCAAAATACTATGTAAAAATAAAGTGAGTTACATTTAGTATTAATTTCTCAGCAACTACTTTTTATTTGCTGTCATCAGTTACATATAGGGTAACTGAAATCACTACTCCTCTGGTGCCTTTAGGTATCTAAATCTTATGCTTTATGCAAAAAATTAATTCAAAACAGATCACAGATTTAAATGTAAAACATAAATCTATGGAACTTTTAGAAGATAACATAGAAGTAAATCTGCAATACCTGTGGCTTCGTGAAAAGTGCTTAGACACGACAGCAAAAGCATGATCATAAAAGAAATAAATTACAACTTTTGCTCTGTGAAAGACCCTGTTAAAAGGATGAAAAGAACAAACTTTGGATTGGCAAAAAATTTTTGCAAACTACATATCTGATTAAGGACTTATATCTAAAAAATATACAGAACTCTTAAAACCCAATAGTATAAAAGCAAAGAATCCAAGTAGAAAATGGTCTTAAGATATGAAGACATGTTTCACTGAAAAGGATATAGAGATGGCAAATAAATAAATAACAATATTCAACATTATAGGAAAATGAAAATTAAGACCATGGTGCTATATCACTATACATCTATTAGAATGCTAGAATAAAAAACTATGATAATACCAAATGCTGGTGAGGGTGCAGAAAAGCTGGGTCTTTCATACATTGCTGGTGGAATATACAACAGTACAGCCACTGTGGAAAGTAGCTAGGTAGTTTCTTAAAAAGCTAAACATATGCTTACCATATGACCAAGCAGTTACACTCTTGGGCATTCATCCAGGAGGAATGAAAACTTATGTTTGTTCAAAAAGTTGCACAGGACTGTTCCTAGGAGCTTTATTGTAATTGCCAAAGACTAAAAATAACCAAAGTATCTCTCAATAGCTGAATGGTTAAACAACTTTTGTACACCCATACCACGGAATACTATTCACCAATGAAAAAGAAACCAACTGTTGACACAAACAACAACTTAAATGGATCTCAAAGGCATTACGCTAAGTGAACAAAGCAGTCTCACAATATCACACACTGTATGATTCCATTCATATAGTATTCTCGAAATGACAAAATTATAGCGATGGAAGACAGGTTAGTGGTTGACAGTAGTTAGGTATGATGGAGGGGAGAAGGTATGACTATAAAGGGGTAGCGTAAGTGATATCTTTCTTGTGATAGAGTAGTGCTATATCTTGATTGCTGTGGTGGTTACACAAATTTACACATGATAAAGTGATACAGAACTATATACATGCATTGTACCAATGCCAAATTCCTGGTCTTGAAATAGTACTATAATTATATGTGATGTAACCACTGGCAGAAACTGGGTGAAGGGTACATGGGACTCCTTTGTATTATCTTTGCAACCATCTATGAATCTATAATAATTTCAAAATAAAAAGTTAACAAAGGTATAATCGACAATTTAAATTAAGAACAGAATGACTGTATTTTGAACCATAATTTTACCAATGTCTGTAGTCTAGGAATAACTAACTCACTGCAGCAGGAAGAAGTGGCACTGAATTAGGGGCTATGGAAAAGGCAGAGATATTAAATTGGTAAGATAGAAGAAATAACTAAAAAGTCTTTAAAACTATTAAACACAAGGATGCAGATAAGCTTTTTTTTTAAAAAAAAGTAACTACCTTAACGTGAAATTCATTATCCAATAAGATATTCTGAGTCTTCAGGTCATGATGAAGTAGAGGAGGATTCATATTGTGCAGGTAATTTACACCTAGTGCAATTTCATGCAGAATACGAAATCTTAATGGCCAAGGAACATCAGGATATTCATTTTTCTTCATATATATGGAAAGAAACAAAACTAAAATTAGTGGCCAAATTTATTTCCACTTAGAAAATGAAATATTCCATGAGGAAATATAGTATTAAACTAAATATCTGGTATAACTAAATTCAGGGCAAAAAATACTCATTTTGTTATATTATCAATTTGACGTTATTTAACATCCTTGTATCTTACTTTCCTCAATTTTTAGAGAAAATAATGACTTTACAGTACTGATATTTCCTTTTAGTTTATACTGGTAATGCAACTACATGGTATGGGGTCTTTCTTCAGTTGAGACAGTTTTAAATTAGTTTTTATCTGTATAATACCCAGACATAGATTTATACTCATACCCATCTTCCCATTCTATGGCTTCTTATCAAATAACTTGTGCCCATGAATGTGTACACACACACACACACACAATTTGTTTCTATTCAAAATTTATATTTTAAATTTCCTATTAATATAAAACCATACTTGATTACGATGATAACCACTGCATCAATTAAAATTATGACCATAATATATTTACTTACTAAGCATTAATACTTCATATTTTTAAATCATATATTTACTTGCATTTCAGCTTGAAAAATTAGCATTTGGGAGTTTTGCTTTTGTGAAGGAGACAAAAATCATCTTCATTTCTAAGTATATATAACATAGAAACATTAAAAATATAATGTTTTCTATTTCCTGGTACTTACAAGTGACAGTCATCTGAACTTTCTTAAATGTTTTCTGAACATAAAAGTTAATACAGCTTCCCAGGAGAATGAACATACTCAGAAAAATTAGATAATTTGGGAAAATCCAACAATGAATCATCAGGGACCATGCCACTGGGTACATTTTACTAAATAATATGAAAAAGTATGCTTCCACTGAGCTCAAAACTGTTCTTAAGAATTTTTTTTCTGCAAATGGGTCAGCTTATAGTTCATTGATTAACTAACTTGGCAGGGGAGTGGCTCAAAATACTTGTCTTTACATAGTATTTTGATTTTTTTCAACAATCTTTTGTGAGGTTGGGGGAACGTGCTTCAAGATAAATCCTGACCTAATAATACAGGACACCAAAAGAAACACAAAACACAAATGTTCAACATTACTTCCTCTTGTATACACAGATTCCCATCCCCTTGAGTAACTGGATCTTTTAATCTTTAAAAAGGTAACTTTTTCTGAAAATTATATAGTTTAAAGAAGTAACAAGGCCTCTCTGCAGTACAGTGCTATATGGAAGCTTTTGATCATGGAGAGGAAGGTAGATGAGTGCTCACTATGTATTTTATGATTCCTTCCAGGAGTCAGCAATCCCCCTGTAGGAGGCTCTAGAATTTCTAATGGGCTCCAAATTTGGGTACCAGAGCATCTACTGTGGTGCTGGGGTATGGGAAGACAACATTAGAATTTATGCTTATACTCATGTAACAAAAGGAAACTGTGTTTAATTAGTATTTGTATCTTACTTGTTCTGTTGGTTACACAAATCTTATGCACTGACACTAGTTACTTTACTCTGCCCTTGTTTCAGATGGTCCTGTCACAAACAGAATGTGTTGTATCCTGAAATAAAGAGGAAGTCACTCCATGAGTGGTGACAGTGGCACCCATTCTCTCTTGTTTGCTTATAGAACACTGTGATGTATCAGAATTTAGGAGTGTTCAGTGACTAGATTTGACAGATTATGTTACTACTCAGTTTTAACTAAAGCACCCCTCACAAAAGAGACCGAGTTCTTGAAAAATATTTCTTGACAGAAACTGCAGGCTAGAGATAATCTTAGTAATATGAGATCAAGCAAACAACAATAGATGGATACACATATTTTGAGAATGAGGACACCCCCCACAACCGGGCCATATTTGTTTACTGATGGGATTCACAATTAAAGCCAGATAACTGATACCTTGGGAAAAAGGTACATGGCTCATGCCATTGTCTATTATTGGAAAAGCTCATGTATTTGATACTCAGATTTATTTGGTCTATTAATTCAGAACTTTATGAACTGGTATTATTAACATTTAATTTGAACCCTACATTGTCTTTAACATAAAATGAAATCTGGCTTAAACTAACAATAAATTGTATGGTGTGCAGAGTTTATCTTTTCTCTCTCCTGTTCCTCTCTTACATATATATACATGTGGATATTAGAATTCAGTGTAAACCTCAGGAACAGTAACCTAAGCAAAATAATCTAGGTCACTTAGAATGCAGGGTCTGACTCCACAGTAGTTTTCTTTTTCTTTTTTTTTTTTTTTTTTTTTTGCGGTACCCGGGCCTTTCACTGTTGCGGCCTCTCCCGTTGCGGAGCACAGGCTCCGGACACGCAGGCTCAGCGGCCATGGCTCACGGGCCCAGCCGCTCCACGGCATGTGGGATCCTCCCGGACCGGGGCACGAACCCATGTCCCCTGCATCCGCAGGCGGACTCTCAACCACTGCGCCACCAGGGAAGCCCCACAGTATTTTTAACAACACAAAAGAAGCCATAAATGGTGAAGTTTTTCATTATTCTTATTTTGATTCATCTATATATCCCCAAATAATCTGATCATTTGTAAAACGAAAGTACTATATAGGTTGAATAACAGAATTATAACGACTGAAAATGTATAATATTTACCCTATGTAGGAGTTCATTTAATGACCCATTTGGCATGTATTCAGTAACTATTCCCAAAAATTCAGGCTCATTGCAAATTCCCAAAATTGGAAGAATGTAACTAAATCTAGCTTTGTGTAAAATTTCAGCTTCTCTTAAGACATCATTTCTTTCACTAAAGAAAGAAAATGTATAATTATTTCAAAGTAAGGAAAAATACACAATTATCAAGCCCATAAATATTAATTAATCCTGGATTTTTTCATTCATTAGCTTTTGACCTCATGTAAATTATGCAGCTTCTCTAGTTTCTTCGTGTTTAAAGTTGGGATAATATCTACCCTATATATTCCATAGGTCTGTTTAGAGACCAAAATACCTGTATAAGCCACTGACAGAAAAAAGTGCTACATACAGATTATTATTGTACTCTTCTCAGGAAAGGGAAAGAATACCATGTTTAAGTTTATAAAGTCTATATTAGAATGATAGGTGCTTGAACTAATTACATTAAGTTTATGTTGTATTAAAATGATCAAATTTGATTAGACTATTATATTAAATTTTATGGTTGCATACCACGTAAAAATTTTCTAAATATCCTGAATATTAAAACACTTAAATGTTGTAGATTTTAATGACTAGATGATAATAGTTGCATAAGGGTCAATAATGCTTAGAAATTATATACTGGAACACAGGAAAAGGACACTGAGAACAGGTAAATGCTTATAATGGATCCCTGGGCTAACTCTGGATCCCAGGTTCATTTGATTTTTCATTCATAAAACAAATAGATATTGAACATTTATTATGAATAAAGAACTGTGCTCAGCATTATGGAGACTAGTAAGTTTAAGAAAACCAAAAAACAAAACACATAGTCTGTGACCTCAAACTGTCCAGAAATCTTTTTAAGAAAAATAAGTACTCACTGTGGTCTTGATTTACACTTCTCCAATGATTAGTGATGTTGAGCACCTTTTCATATACCTATTGGTCATTTGTATGTCTTTGGATGTGTTAATTATATTGATATTGGTAATTATTCCATGATGATGTATATGTATAGCAAATAATCATGTTTTGCACTTTAAATATATATGATTATATTTGTCAATTATTCCTCAATAAAGTTAAAAAACAACAAAAGCAAATAAAAAAAGAAAACCAAATACTTAAAATATAAGGCAGAATATGATAAGCGCCATCAAAAACAAGTAAATAAGCAAGCAAATAAATAAATAAATATAGGGAGCTCAGAGAACTAGTAAATCTGGGCTAAGGGAGTTGCTACAGCCTTCAGAGAGAGATGTCAACAGTACTTTAAGGATGGATAGAATTTCAACCACTGGAAAAAGGGCATCCAAGATATGTGGTCCCTCTCCAAGATGGAAGAGATTTTGCCTTTCTTTTTCATCTGTGTATCCCCAGGATCTGGAACAGTACCTGGCACACAGAATTTGTCTAATAGATGTGTATCAAATGAACTCAAGGAAGATAAAGTAAAGGCTATATCTGGAAAATGACAAATTGTTTAATATGAATCAGGATGTGTAACAGCGTGTGTAAAGGGAGTGAAGGTGAATAGGGTAGGGTAGGGCCTCATCTCAGAGCCTGAAAGCCAGGTGAGAGCATTTACACTTTATTTGGTAGTCACTGAGTTGTGACTACAGGTTATTGAGCACAGGAGTGACAGGAGTGGAACAAACTTTTAGGATGATTAACTTGGCAGCAAGGTGTAGGATCAGCAGAAGGAGGTAGAGTTTGAAAGCCAGGTATTAGAAGATTATAATACTAGTTAAGATGTGAAGCAATGAGAGTCTGAAACTATAAAGGTTGCAGTGTAAATAGAAAGAAAAACACTAGCTGAATAGAATACCCAGGCTCTGGTGGCTGACTGATTGACCCTGATTGACTAAGGGAGGTATATACATATATATGTGTGTGTATGTATGTGTATGTATGCGTGTGTGTACGTATGTGTGTGTGTACATATATATGAAGGGAACTGGATTTGTCACCACTTTTTTCCATGGATGATTTGGTATTGGTAGCAGCAGTAATAGAAAGAGAACTGTCTCTAGGAGAAGCTTATTAGGTAAACAATGATGATTAGCTGGTGCTTAAACCACCCAAGCTCTTGATGAATGGCTGCTGAAATAAGAAAAGCAACAGACAATCCAGACCAGACTACGAAGCCTCCTTTAAAAACAAACAATAAGCAAAATAAAGCAAAAAAATCTTAGTCATCTAAGTTTTGAATAGGTAATATACTTACATGTTTCAAAATTCAAGAATTACAAGAATGCATAAAGAGTTTCTCTTCTTCTCCCTGCTCTTCAGCCACTTAATATCCCAACTGTGAGGCAACCAATTATACCAGTTTGTGAGACCTGCTTTAATTAAATTTATATTTCCTAAGCTGAAACAGGTCTGTATTTGCCTCATGAAATGTAGGTCAACAAGACAGTTATTGAGTAGCACCTTTGCCGGGAAGGTTCCTGGATACTCTGAGAAAGAATTATAGAGAGGGCATCCTAGGGGATATCTTAGTGATACTTAATATACTAATTCCCCCTCCCATTAAGAGTATGATGCATTCTTCCTTCTCTTGTGATCCTATTATGTGTTGGCCACTTTACTACAGTTGGTTTCATTATCCCTACTTTATATATGAGAACACTAAGTCTCACATAAATTAATAGTTTCTATTGGTCATACCAACAATAAGTGGCAGATTTGGAGTCAGATTTGAATTGCAATTGTGGGACTCTAAAGCCTTTGTTTTTTCCACTCACTGCTTAATCAGAGAAGGAAAATTCTTGAAGTCAGATTTCAGGAAGAATGAATGGGAAAACAGAGAAAGCCAAAACAGTTTAAAAATAGGTTTTTATATTAAAATATTAAAATGTAAAACAGCTTTTATAGACATATTACCTAAATTACCCATAGCAAATTTCAGTTACAAAACAGTTACACTGTTTACACAAGGTATTTGAACAACCTATCAGACTCACCTATTCATAAGGCGTTGGGAGATTGTTGGGGAAGGTCCTCTCATGGGCAGAAGTCAGGTTACAGAGAATAATTCACCAATCACTAAAATAAGAACATGTTACAGCACAGAAACTTATTTTTCTTTTGTGATCTCAAAGAACAATGCAAACATTATCCACACCAGAGCCCAAGAAGTACATGTATCTGTTATTCCCACTTCATAAGTGAGGACATAAGACACCCTGTGAGTCAACTGCATAGCCCAGTCTTATGCTCAGACTACATAAATACCGCTAATGTTAACATTCTAGGAAACAAGTGGAAGAAAAAATGTGATGCAGTAATGCCAGAGTGTTGCACTGGTCCTTATGGCGTCTTTGACGGCAGAATTAATTTCCTACCCGATTTAGTGAAGAATTTTAGATTATGAAATTGTTAATGAGCACGAGAGGGAACTCCCTTCATTTCTTGGCCCCAAATGGCACAAAACTTAGATAAATTAAAATCTTGAGAAGCAGCATCCAAAATGGGAGGATCAGTCTCCTTTAAAATACCTAAGGAGTCCATCAGTGCTAGATTTCCATGTATTTTAATAGTTGATTCTAAAATACATCTACCCTCTCTAATCAACCACCACCCTTCAAAGTTGACTACATACACATAGTTTCCCAGTATTGCTCCACAGAATTCAAGACCCAGGGTAAATAGACCCTGTATATCACTAAATCAGGATTATGGTACACAAAAAGCGGGAACAATTTCTAGAGGTGTCTCAAACTTACTGTGAGATCTAGCCCATCCAAGCCTGATCGCAAGAGAGCAAGTAAAAGCCACAGGCAGATGAAAGTCAATACCATTAGCAGGGCTGAAGCTGAGGAATTTATCTGCTATTGGATACTGACGGCCTCTGGCTAATCAGGCATCTAGCATGATGTATTTTCACTTTAGATAGAGGGGGAGGAGAGGAGAATGTTGCAATCATGGATGTTAATTCACTAAGAATTGAATGCAGGGCCTAGTTAAATTCCTATTGGAAGGAAAATACACAAGACTAGTGACTAGACTCACTGATTAATATATATGGTTGAAAGGTTTTTCTGGAAACAGGAACTAATCTAGCCTTCCCTTGAAATCTGGACATTGCACTAAACTTGTTCAGGATGGGAGAGACATTCAAAAGTTTTGGTCATTTAACAGCTTTCTGATTTCCGTTTATTGTTAGCAAAGATAATACAAGTTTCCTCTAGAGACAGGCTTCCTTCCCTGTGACGGTAAGAGGAGAAACTAAATTGAGTTTGATATCTAAACTTTCATGCCTACATGTGTAAACCAAAAACAACAAAAAGCCCAAACCAAAACGTCCCAGACTCTACAGCAGCGCTGTTCAATAAAAATATGTGAACCACACATACAATTTGAAATTTTCTAATAGCCACTTAAAAAGAAAAAGTAATAGCCACCTGTGGCTAAGAGCTACCTATTGGGCACTGCAGCCCTAGAATTCGACTTCAAAAAAAAAAAAGGGAAAAACAAAGCAAACAGAACCCAATTTCAATAAAGAGGACGTTTAGAGTTGGGCTGTGATCGCTGATTTTTGGTGTCTGGAGAAAGGAGGCCCAGGAGTAAGAAAAAAAGGAGAGGGCAGTGAAAAGAAGCGTGATTGCTGCATCTCCAGAGAAGCCTGCTCTCCCCACCATGTTAGCCCAAGCGTTGAACGGCTGCCTAGAGGTGACGAGGTGTGCGGCCGATCCCAAGTGCTCACCGTCGCTTGGGCTTCAGAGCCCTCTTGCCGGGGCTTAGAGCCAGTGGCGTGGGGAACGCAGATTTCGGGGCTCCGCGGTGGAGCCGCCAGGGCGCCCTAACTGTCGAGCAGCGGGGTGTGAATGTGCACGTGTTTCACCGCCACCCGAACGCGCCAGTCTGCGTGGCGAGCAGAAGACACGGTGCCGGACGCGCCGCGGCTCAGGTAGCGCAAGTCGGCGAGCTTGTAGTACGGGATGGTGAGCAGGACGCTGCAGATGGCCTCCTCGTTCATGGTAGCGGGTGTCGCGAGCACTCAGGCAGCCGGTCGATTCCGGAAGTGCCCGCCGCTGCCGCGGCTCCACCCCCTGCGCGAGCCGCGTCGGCAGGCCCTACAGCCTGCCGGACATGAGGTCACGAGGCCGTCCATTCTCCGCGCAGCCCACGCCAAGCCGCTGCTTATCCGGAGCCGGAGCGGACTCTTCTCTTTTAGAGACTGGTCAACTCTGCGGCGGCGGGGCGCACAGGGCAGGAGCTTCCTCTCTCCGACCTGGCCCTCCCAGGCGCTGCCTGCCACCCGAGCCCGCCTTTCGGAGCTCCTCCCTCCTCAGACTTCTCAGGCGACGTCAGCGGCGGATGCCAAGGCGGGGATGAGGCCACTGGCCCGCGATCCTCCCAGCAAGGCTCCGGCCTCGGCCTGAGGCCCGAGATCTCTGCCTTGTGGCGCCCAGGCGACGTGTGCCACACCGGCGGGGCTCGGGCGGGGGCTTGGGAGTGGGGAAGTGAGGCAGGGGCGCTCAATTTGTCTTCTCTCCACCCAACCCACTAGGTTGGAAAGGTTTTCTTTTGGGGAAATTTCCTCTTCGCAGCTCCACACCCAGGCAGCGGACCCTCCCACCCGGGAGGAATCTCCCCTGGTCCCCTCGGCGCGTCTTCCGGGAGTCACCAAACACCAGACAGAGGTAGTGGGGTGGGTGTGGCAGCTGCCATTTCCTGACTCCAAGCCTGCGCGGAAAGCCCTTTGAGGACGTGCAGTGGTGACTTACTAGGGCTCCGCACTCCTCAGCCCGGTGAGTCAGGTAGGGGTGTAGATTCACTTGCTTATCTGGGCTCCAATCTAACCTCACTTCCAACTACTTCAGTCGTGTGGGGGTGGCTGATAAGCCCTGTCAGAGTTTAATCCTGTCTAAACGTTCAGATGTTTAGTTCCTGTTGAGTGCTTCTCTACTAGGGACGTAGTTTTCTGACTTTTTTTTTTTTTTCTCTCCTGACATGCATAATTACAGACAGAGACTGAAAAGTAACCTTGAGAGAGCCGCTCCCTTGATTCCAGGTAAGACTGCAAACATTTCTTTCTTATAGATCTGGGAAGAATGCGGTGTTTAATGCCAGCCAAAAAAGACTCCAAAGATCTTTTTACCTTAAACAAACACTTTTCTACACCTGAAATGGCTATTTTGCAAAGTGTGGTGCAAATATTATACACAATACCAAGTCCATGCTAGGCATTTAATGAATTCTAAAGCAAAAGTAATAGGGAATGCCTGACTTCAATCAGGGATTTCTGCCTACAGAAAATCAGTGCTTCCTGTATTTTTGTATTGCCTGAAATGAGAGTAGCAGTGTTACATTTTACAATAAATGGAAGCTGTAATGAAAGAGTGTGTTTTAAAATTTGATAATTTAAAATAAAATACTTAGCTTTAAAGATATGGTCTGATAATCTGTGGTTCATTCCTTAATAAGCTTTTTGCTACAAAAAGTGCTCAGAAAACTTTTCCCATTCATTCATTCATGCAGTCAGTTTACAAACTAAGAATTCTAGAGAAAGAGAACAAAAATTAAGAAGGGAGGAAATGATCAAAATAATAATTCAAGAATTTCTTCCAGGACCAAAAGACAAAGATGTTCATAGTTAAAGGACCCACCAGCTACCCACAATGACTGAAAAAGGACCTATGTTAAAGCAGACCATTAAAAGGATCAGAACACTAAGAATAAAGAGAGGATTCTAAAAGTTTTCAGAGGGAAGAAGCAGGAATAAACAGATGAGAATTAGAATGGCATTGGGTTTCTCAACAATAACACTTTTATGCTAAAACACTGCAGTGAAATTTCAAGTTTTGTAAGACAATACTTTCCAACCTAGAATCCTATAGTCAAACTATCCATCAAGAGTAAGAGTAGAATAAAAACATTTTCACATATACAAGGATGAAAACATTTATTTTCCATCCATCCATCCACCTTTTTTTTTTTTTTAAGGGAAAGTTACTAGAGGATGTGCTCCAACAAAACATGAGAGCAAGACAAGAAAGAGAAAGACATGGGATCCAGAAAAAAGGACCAGGAGAATGTGAAGGGAAATGCCAGGGTGAAAGATATGTGGCAGAATTAGAGAGCAATCGTTTTCACCGGAGAAGGAAGATGGCAGACTCCAAGAAGAAAGACTGGTTAGTGTAATTGAATTTATTTAGATTACTAGTTTTGAGTATTTGGGTAGTTACATTGATAGATGTTTGATCTAATGAAATACGTGATAAAATTCGAGAGAGAACTTAAAAAATATAAGCAAGTAAAAAACGGAAGCAATTATTAATTCCATGAAAACTAAAAATTAGAGAAGAATGGAAACAGCGTTTCTCCAACTGTTGTGTGGTGAAAATTCTAAGACTTTTTAGAGCTTCTGAAATACTTGTGTATTATAAACCTCGAAGGAGAGAACATGCAGCATAGAGCACTCTGAAATTTATGTATATTTTTAATCACATTACTTTAAAATTTTTAAAAATTAGTATTCACATGGTTCAAAATTTAAAAGTGTAACAGACAGATAATTCAATAGAAAATTAGGCAAAACACCTAGATACTTCACACAAAGGTATATCTAAATAGCAAATAGTAAAT